>NC_088245.1:149138896-149243896 GCF_036013445.1 Caloenas nicobarica | reverse complement strand
AGGACAGCAACTCTCCACATGTGGCTTTGTGTGCAAAAGAATTTTCTTGGTGAAACATGACTAATCCTTGAGTAATGTGTCCCAACTATAATTATTTTATTAATATTGTAATTAATTAGGAAATACACTCCATCTTCTATCTCTTTATTCATCTTCCATTGCACTGTGTCAAAATTAATTGTGGTTACAATGCACTTCTGATCCAAAAATGCTCTATTAGGACTATGAAGTAGTATCCAAACAACAAAAAAACCCCAAACAAATAGTTGCCTTCTGAAAATGGCAAATATTGAACTTTTATATAGGAGGGCAGAGGAAGCAAGACTTATTGGAAGACATCATTCAGCTGTATGTGTATTTGCACTTTTCTAGCTAGGTCTCTTTGCAGAACGCAGGAACCATCAAGCCCCGTTAAGTATTACCTGTTCTGGTTTTCAAAGTGCCTCGTGAGCTGTGCCTCAGCCACCCTGGGGAGTGCTTCTCTTTTCACACTCAGAGCCAAGAAATTCTCAGTAAAGGCGAGATTTAGACGATCAGGAGTTGGTGTCTTGACTGGACAGCTGGGTCACTGAACATGTCTTTGTCCTTTTGCTGGATTAATGTAAGCTCTGAAACCTTAGAAACAGATCTCCAGAGCTGAGTTAATAGGACATTTTCCCAAAAAAAAAATTGCTTAAACCAAACTTTTGTCTGATAAACTTGACAGTCACTTTTCTTATTTTTTTTCCTAAGAAAAAAGAAAAAGAAAAAGGAAAATATAGTGGAAAAGGAACACCTAGAAAAAGGAGAATTCCTAGAAGAAGAACTGAAACAACTATTCATAATTAATTATTGTGTTCACCTAGATGCTGACAGGACACAAAACAAATGAAGCAGAAAAGCTGCTTCTCCAAGAACTAGGGTATAATATATCTTAATGTTTAGTAAGGAGAAATCAGAAAATGGAAGTACTTCAATGAAGAGCTGACAAACCCAGTCATGAATGAGAAAGGGTGCACGGGCTAGGATGAAATAAGTGAGAAAACTGGCTGTGGGGTGGGGAACTGTGAGGTTTTCTATAAGGTGTGATGGTGTGGCCTGGGTCAGGACTGGTACAAGACCGTTGGCATTCACATGACAATCCAGAGTAAATGCTCCTCATCTATCACATGCCCTCATAAGTGTTGTATCACAGCCAAATTTTCAAAAATGTAAATATAGGCATATAAACAAAGGAAAAGCTGATTACAGAAAGATACCTGATGTCTTTTGTCTGAGACTCAAGTTAAAGGGTGTAAATAATTCCCATAGCATGATCGCACAATAAAGTAAAAAACTCCTCAAGAAGAATGTTATATATTTCATTTATTATACATCACTCTTATGTTTACAACTGAAATACATATTTCCTTGGGGACTGTACCATCATTTATTTTAAATCAATGTTTAAAATTAAATGGTAATCCTCAAGAGAGTGGAGACTCTTCAGTTACCAGCCCTTCCAATCGCAAATCTTTCTTTCATGTTTCTATTTAATACTCAATCCAGGGTTTGAAATTAATTAAAAGATATCCTTTCTCTAATCTTTTGATTATTAGCTTCAAAGTTTCCTTTTTTTCTTTTTTTTTTTTTTGTAAATACACAGCGTTATAATAATTTCATCTTTTAGCAGTATACCCAAGCTGTTATTAAATGTACAAACTGCATTATCTTCTGACCAATAATCAAAGAGGAAGGGTCTGTTGGGGGCAAATTATAAGTTCTTGCTTAGGAACAGTCACCTGATGTGTAACTAGTGCATTTATAGTGTTTAATTGCAGTTTCACATTACCAAAATCAAACATAAGAGGAAACTGCTAATAGGATGCAAAGTTTAATGTCACTCAATGCATTGTTTTCATGCATCTTGGGACAAGACTCTACCAAGTGGTATTCAATGGCCATTTCACTTGTGGAAGATACCTTTCTTTCAAACTAACCATACAGACTGAGTACTGTGCTGTGCGAGAATACAGCCACCCCCTCACAGTCTGCAGAGGTCAGGTCTGGCCTACATATGGAGCCAGGAAATCTGCGCTACGAATGTTTGCCATCTATTCATGTTTTCATCTCCTGTTAGCATCCCGACCCTCTCATAGCGTGCTTGACCCGGTGTTTTGCTTGCATGAGTTACAGGGGAGAAATACAGGACTTCAGCAGCTAGAAGAATTCAAAAAGAAAAAAGAAATAAAACTCTCGGGTGATAGAAATATATTCCAAATCAGTGGACCCATAAAGCCCAAAGACCATTATGTCCATGTTCTAGATCATTTCAGCTTTGACACTTCCATGGGCACTGGTCTGTAGAGAGATAGCTCTGAAGTACTAATAACCCTGAACTCAGCTTTGTGCTGCTCTGCTCTTATGCATTCATGAGGTCTCACTGTCATTCAAGGGGTCCACAAGGACATTCATCTCTGATTGTATAAGTAGGGATTTACTGAATACTGTCCATACAGGATCAGCAAAAGTACATCCCCCCCCCACTCAAATATGGATTTAAAGTCAGCACCAGAGCTCTCAATTGAAACGAGAATTCAGACACGTGTAGCACCTTACTGAGGGCTCAGGCTCTCTTTTGCACAGGCTTTCCTAAAGACCATGGCTCTTCCTAAACATTGTATTGATATTTTTAGACAGCTTTGTAGCTAGCAATGTGGAATGAGAGCATACAGGTGACAGAAACTTCCATTCCAAAACTTACTTTGAGTCTGCTCTCAACCTTTCGTGGGAAGCATAGCCAGTGTATACCTTTAATAAAGACAAAGTGAGCAGAGAGTGTGGCTGCAGGAATGCATGTATTTTCTGAAGGAAAGGGAGTAACAAAACCATGCACCAATACAAAAGTCTACTAATGAGGTCACGCTTAACTCAGTGCAAGTGGAAATACAGTTTCCTGATACTAAAGGAAAACTGTTAATATTATAAGACTTTTATCAAAGATTAGTTTGAAATGGAAGTTGATAATAAGATAGGATAGAAAGTAACTAGAATAGCAAGGGTAACATATTGGAACAGCAACTTTCACATAATTTGAAGACTTTTGTTCTTTCATGTCACATTAGTGACTTTCATATACCTTTTTGCAATTTTCATATGGTATTAGTGACATTTGCATCTTAGGAGCAACTTTTCATATATGCTCACTGAGAGACTTCTGGCATGTGCTGGCAGCTTTCATATTTTATTTAGGATTTTAACTTACTGTCAAATGTTCCATTCCACAAAGATGAAAAGGAAGTCATTGTTGGTGCACTTATTAAACTTCTTAATAAAATGGTGGATAACAATAGCTGCAGTTCGAGAAAAAGAAAATCCTGCACATAGGCTGCATTTTGGGGAGCACCTGTGTGGTCCCTGAAACCTGCAGCTATGTAAATGGAAAATTATATTTTATGGTTAATTGAAACTTCCCATAGGAAAGTGGCCCCTGAAGCTCTCTCACAAAGTAAATAGAAAAGGAATCAGAAAGTTGGTAGTTGTTTTTTTCCCTTGAGCAGACTATTCATCCCAGTGTAAGACCACGGAGTGAATGAATGATGGAATATTTGACTGATGTAATTTATGGTGTTCCATATGACAGCCTATTTCAGAGTGCTTGAGGTTTTTACAGTCTCTGGTAGTAGTACCTGCTGCTGAAACAAGAGATTACTCTCCTTGGACAGACAGTAATTTAATAGTACAACTGTGTAGCTAGCCACCTCCTACTGTATTTCACCACCCACTCCAGTCAGCTTTTGATAGATAGGCCTCAGCACTTGGAATATGAAACACTATGTATCCTGCTCACAGTCTTAGAAGATATATCAAGTGTGAAAAACTGGAAGGAAAATAAATAAATAAAAGTGGTAACAAAGTTGAGTAAACACTGTTTCTCAGTTTTGTTGTTTTTGCTGAAAATATAGGATGAAAGGAGGAAGTGCCGCACTATATACAGAGTGCTGTTAGCTTTTCAGGCATATGGTCAACACTGGTAAGGTTTCTGGCCTTGTCTTTTTTTTTTCTTAAATACTAGTCTACAAAATTCTCTCAATTCTCTGTAAAGATACACTCTAAGAATCAACCTAAAAATGTCATTAGGCCTTTTCGCTAACATAAAAGAGTATTACTAACTCTGTGCATAAGAGCAAGGGGTGTGTGAGTCTGCCAGAGGAAAAGAAATGGCTTTTTTTCTTCCTGGACCCACAGTCCCAAATTTTAACTGTCAGACCTGTATGCATGCACAGGCATCCGACAGGTCACCCCTTGTCCACGTGACAAGTGGTCAAGCTCCTCATTGATGACTGCAGAAAGGTTTAGCTCCTGGGACTGAAAGTACCAGCAGCACTTTGGGGTTTCCCTCACAGTAGTAGGGGTGGCTGAGTGGGACTTGCATCGTCTTTGTGGTCACTGCCATTTCCACCAGAGGGTGAAATCCATGGTGGGTTATATTCAAGGTGCTGAGCAGAGACTGGCAATGTTCAGGGAGTGGATACGTGCCAAGGAGCTGCAGGCAACCCTGAGGTGCCTCTCATGGCTGTACATAACTTTTTTCTCCATTACAGAGCTCTGGAGCTGAGCTCCAGCAGAATGATGGTGGTGGTAGCAGCAACAGCTCTGCTGGATCACTTCCCTCTTCTGCTTGAAATCATCAAGTTACAAGTAACCCCGAGCAGGGCACTGTTGGAGATGTGCCACTGTGCAGGCAAAAATCTTTGATTTTACCAGGTCAGGGAAAAAAAATACCACAGCATGGTAGGAAAGAACTCTGTCCTGGTCCCTGTTAGGATGGCTGTCCCACCACCTTCTCCAGCAATGACTTAAAGAGCCTATGGAGATTTCCTACCTACAGGATCTAGCATCAGCTAAATGGTGGCTTCCTAAATGCCTATCTCCCCTTTCATGGCCAGGGAGCTTGCACGGGGACAGATAACATATAATCCCCCAGCTTTCAACCTGTCTTACACCACACAGGCAGGGGATGCCATGTTTCCCTGGACCAGGAGTTTTTAGCCTCATCATTGAAGGCAAACTAGCTGTAAGGTGGAGCAGTCACCTGCCCAGTGAACAGCTTCACTGTTCCTGGCTGAGATAACAGCAAATACACTCCTCTCTGACTACTACTTCATGTTCCTTTTTCACTTCTTGAATCTACTTAATTCTATCCTTTCCAGTCACACTACAGGAAAAAAAAAAAAGGCTTTTAGAATAGCCAGGGGAGCTCTCCCAGTGCAAATACTTCCATGAATATTTATTCATGGTAGGATTTGCTCTGCTTTTGCTTTTCTGTGAACATTTCTGTGAATAAATTCTTACTCTTCTAGATCTTTGTGAATTAAGAAAAAGCCAAGTAAATGAATGGATTTTATTTGCAAGAATGTTTGTGAATCTCCCCTCTACTTCCCTGCGTTCCCCCTCTCCCCCCTTAATTTTGTTTCTTGGCCCAATGTTCAAAAGGAAAGGAATGAATATGCTTTTTCACCTCTTGCACACACATGTATCAGCCATTGATTAAGGATGGGACAGGCCAGAGTGAAAAAATCTTGGACAGCTGCAGGTATAATTTGCTACTAATAAGGAGGTGAAGGAACATCCAGCAACATTTATTCTCTAAGGATGCCATCCAGCAACTGCCAATCACTTCTGCGAGGATTTGAGTGCTCGCAAGCCCCACTGAACTCAGGTGGGCTGAAGGGTTCCCAGGTGTGCTCAGCAGCTTGCAGAATCAATCCTTCACTGTACGGCTGCACCAGCAGAACTCGGTTCTCAGCAGCAGCCACGGTGGAGAGCGAGATATCAAACAATCCTCACTGAATAACATCTGGGTTAAGTCTTCAGCCTTCTGCGGATGTTGTGCCCTGGTGTCCTTATGCAGGTAACAGGCTTTGGGCTAAGAAGAGCACACCAAGCACCTAATCTAGGCGCAAGGAAAAACAGGAGCTTTTCTTCAAAGTCTGCCCCCCTGCTTATTAGGAGGCTCCACGTCATTCGTTCTGTGGCCAAGTGTCCCGGAGCCGGCAAGCATGCTGCAAGCTTTCTGCTAATAAAGCCCCTGCTGCAACTCTGAGTCCTCAGATCCTGTTTACAACCTCTAGAAAGGGTTTTTGCAGTTTCCCTTGGTCCAACCAACCCATATTATGTCTGGTACTGCATCTTTAATGTTACTTCCTAGAAGACCAGGTTTTCCCTGCTCCCTTTTTGCCCTTCCCAGCCTGTATCATGCTTTTCATTACTGCTGTCCCCTCAGATGGCCTTGAACCCTCAGAAGGTTTTTTATTTTATTTTGGCCTCCCTAATCTACAGCTCTTTTCACCTCCACATAAACATGGTCTTAAATATCTCCCTGTGTGCCCAAACGCCCCTGACTCTGATTTCCAGGTTTCTGATCATCATATTTTCTCTCTGTTTCTCTGGTAACTACTAAAGAAAGAGCTCCTTTCTCCCACCTTCAACTCTTCAGCCTCTGCCCGCTGTCCAGCAGGGAAGTTTTAAGAACTGCAAACTGTGTTGATGCTATATTTTCAATATCAGATTCACTATTACTTCAGGAGAATACTAATAAAACTGCAGATTTAAAAACATTTAGACATGATCTACTTAATCACTATTTGACAGCAGAGCCTTTTAGATTTGGACTATCCCTTCCAAAGAGCATTCTCTGAAATACTCTCTAGAAATATTAAGAGGGATCAAATGTCATTCTCTGAGAGTAATGTCCTTGATAGATTGTTTTACTTTAGCTTTTAGAACTACTTTCCTTTCTAAAAAAAGTGCTTATTCACACACTTGCTGGTTTTAAAAACTGAACCCTGTTTGTTAGCCACAGGACAGGTTCACTGCAGGCACCAGAAAAACAATAAATACCTTATATTTCCTGGGCAGTGGCTCTGGAGTCTGACTTGACATGATGAGCAGCAGGGTCTAGACAGCAAGTCATATCTCCTAAATTTGGCCTGCCTAGGCAAACAGCTAACATTTATGCTAGTTGTAGGTATCTTTAAGTTTTTTCCCTCACTGTTAAGTGCCTTTTTCCATAGGATCCCTAGAGAACAGGGATTGTTTTCATCTCCTGGATACCCCTGAGAGAGGGTGCGTACCAGATTGGGCCAAATTCAACACCATAGTCCAGAGAAAACTGTCAAACAAAAAATACCTTGGTTGTGGCATCAAGATAGCACAGGTTTCTCACCGTTATTCCCCCCGCCCCCCATTTTCACATCCTTAAATGGGATTTCAAGGTGAAACGCCACCTTCTTCTCATGTCAGAGCTCCTGATCAGTGAGCACCACAAGCTGGGTCTTAACTACTGATTATAGGCTAGGATTGAGGCTGGGTATTAGCTGTGTGAAGTGACACCCAAGTAGCAATAAGAAAAATATTCATCTGAATTCTATGAATATTTGTGGCATGTCATATTCCATGACATGCAGGGAACAGCTCAGTGAGCTTATATTGCAGCCATCTGAGATCAGGAATGCTGTAATGGGCTACAGCATGATGTCACAGACACTGCGTTGGTCATACCAGGGAAATACTACTCCGTTGGCCAGAGACATAAATGAGATGCTGAGAAATGCCTCTTGATCATACCCACCTCTGTTTTAGGGTGCTGACAGCTTTCCTGAAGTTCTGTATTCTGAAATTAGTTTGAAATCAATTTTGTAGTAAACTGTGATAATTCCTAATGTTCAGACTAAGATGCATTGACAACAGATGTTGCTGCTTACTATTTCTATTACTATGATAAAAATGCATATTTAAAAAAATCCTGATCTCTTTTTGCTTGTTAAAAGTCCAAATGCAGAGAAATAGCACTTAGGAACCATCCATAAATTTTAGAAACTATCCACTTATTTTGCAAAAAATTGAGTGCCTCAGATTATCTGCCAATGATCCTTTTTTCTTCCTCTTTTCCTCCATCCGTCTCCTGTGATCCCTCCTGTACCTGCTTTCTGCTACCAGTTCAGGCAGGGCAGGAATGCCCAATATAATACTTTTATGTTCTTTGAAGTGATATTCCATTAAAAGGTTCACAGTACCTGCACATCTTCAGCTTCTGAGACTTTCTAAATTTTTCTAGTAAACATTGGCTCTCATTGCTGTGTGTGTTTTTTAACCCCCCAAGTATAAAGGGCATTTTTTTTCTTTATTATTACAAACACAACAAAAACAGTGTAAAATCCTCAAGGAGCAGCTGCTCTGCAAGGACATTATGAGTGTCCATGGTACTGCTGCAGCATGAGCATCTGTCACTCAAGAAAATGTCATCTTGCCCAACTAAATCCATTGTGCAATCAGAGTGAAGAAAGCTCTTGTTTAGAAAGGTTTATGGGCTGACGTCTGTTCGAATAAGCAACATCTGGGCTCAGGCCAGTAGGATGCACATTCTTGTTCAGCCAAGCCAGTGCATCTTAATAGCAAAGAGTGTGTTTCAATTGAAAGAAAAACTGCAACCAAAATCTTGCAACAAATGTCACTGCTTCCACATTTTTAAATTGCATTATTTTCTAAGTTTCAGTTGGAAAGAAATCCAGCTTTCACAAAAGTGCATTGATAATATTTACGGGTCATGGTTTTAGCATGCAGACATTTGAGACAAATATCATGCTATTTTTCTTGGACTTGTTAATGACCTCTTAGGAAAAAAAAAAATCCTACCTACTAAAAATAGTATCTTGCACAGAACCGGGGATGGAACAAGGCTTTCATTGGTGTGGACACAAAAACATTGGATTCAGAAATTACCTGCAATATCAAGTTATAATATGTACAAAACTGTCAATATATAAAGCATAAATATTATCAGATCATGTTAAAATAAGGAGTGTTAGAAGAATAAGTTTTAAAATAATTTTTTCAATGGCCTGAGATAATCTCACCTGTGCAAGTCTCATACTGGTATAAACCTACTGATTTTACCATTGTGAATCTAGTTCTACCTCCTTAAGCAGGACTAATTAGCACTAATTAGGGAAGTTTCTCATTTTACTTACATGTTTAAAGATTACCTTTTCAATCCTTATTATATGTACAGTGGAGGCTTTGTTAACATGTGCCACTGTAGGTTAAAAAGTACTCAGTAGAGTGATTTGTCTGTTTCATATTTTGGCTTTGTTGTTGAAAATTTTTCATTTGCTTTTGCTTTGAAGTGCAGAGCAGCACCCTTTCACTCACCCACCTTTTTTTGAAGGCAAAATGTAAATCACGAGAATTTATTTTCTTCACTAACACACATTTCTTCTTGGGGATTTTTATCCCCTTTTTATATATATATATATATATATATATATATATTTTTTTTTTTTTTAAGATACAAATTAAATCAGATTGTTAAGAGATTTCCCAGAGGAATTTTAGCTTCATTTACCGAGACAATGTTATACTTTTCTCCATTCTTTCACAGAATTAACAGAAAAATTGAAAAGTGGGGATAAGACTTATTGCTAAATCACTGTCTGATGATCTAATAGATCAGTGAATGTTTTTGTACTTGAAGATGTCTTGAGGCAACATATATATACACATATATATGTATATGTCTCTTCACACACCACGCATACAGATATAGAACTCACCTAAGCCTTTTGCCCCAAGAAATCTTCTACTTTAAAATAAAACTCACAGCTTCTTTCCACCAAAAGTTTTTGCAATTCCACTCTAAAGATTATGAGGTACTTTTTCTGCAGAGCTCTGATCAGCAGATTTGATATATGGATTTAGATCAATTTTTTCTTATGGCAAATCTATATGTTATTCTACTTCTTCATTTGGTACTATTTGCTGAGTGGCTGTTACTTGGGAGCAAAGGTCAGTATCTTGCTGTTGGAGCAGCCGAGTAATCTTTTACTCCTCATAAGGGTAGTCAGAGATATTAAATCACAGTTGACGTACCTGAAGCACAGCAACTTCATCCATATTTTATCTGCTGTAAATTTAATACCACAGCACTTTTTAGGGTGATGTATTTATTAACTGGCTGGGATGAGCAGTACAGAAATTCAGTTTGTTCAGGAAAATAAAATGAAGACACTCTGACAAGTTTATGAAGTAAGCACAATAGCTATTTATTACTTTTTAAACACGCAGTGCACCTAAATGTTTTTAGCAGTGTTTGCCCAAATAAATGAATAAAGCTTCCCAAATCATCTCTTTTTACTTTTCTTTTGAATTTTAATAAAGTTTTTGCTTTATTTTAAAAATCACATCCTAGCTTCCTTCAGAATAAAATGCATTCTTTATGGAAATAATCATAGCTAAGTGTTCAGATAAGCTGGAGAGGGGCATTGTGGGAAGAGAAACAAATCATTCACAGTCCTGCTGTATATTAATCCCATCTTTTCCATTTTTGGTTCTAATCTGTTTTGTTCTTTACATTCTACCACCACCAAAATAAACGAAGCCATGAATATAATAACTTTTTAAATGAAAGTACACGCCTTCTACTGGCTTCTATTGCATTTGAATGGTACTTATTATTTTTATTCAGTGTTATTCTTTGCATTTCTCATAGTAAACAATTCACACAGTTTTTTCTTCCCTTGTAACCAAGATATACTTGCTTTCCTACAATTGAAAAAAAAATCATTCTCGATCTTTACATCCTTCATTAACTGTGACTTCTAATTTTTTATAACACGATAAAGAAAAATATTTAGATGTTAAAAAGCGTGCTATACTGCCAAAAAAAGCAACTGCGACCTTAATGCCTCTGTTGTATAAAGTCTTTATGTTCTTACTGGTGACCATTGAAACCTGATGACCAACACAGCCTGGGAAAACTCAGTTTTGGCTCACCACCACTCCAGCAACATGCCAAGTGTGGTACAGTGGGTTTGCAGACCACTGTAACATCAGAGGAAAGGCACTGGCAGAACTCGAAGAACACCCCAACAGTCTGGTCATCTGGTTTTTGGTTTGTTTTCCTCAGCAATAGAGGACTGTGTGTGTTTGATTCTTGAACTCCAAAGGGACACCCTCTGCAAATCCAGTGTCTTTGACTATATATGTGTTTTAGATGCCACTTCTGCACAGGGCTATTCTTTTTTGCTATGGTGGTTTATAAAAAGGACGAGTCAAGTGACTAAATGACTATGGCAGCTCTTTGACACCCTTATGGTTGCAGCATTTGTTTTCTTGGAATGACGTATGAAAAAAATGGCTTCACAACACTGTGTAGCTTCTTGTTCTTTGCATGATGCATCATCAAAAATTTGATTATTCAGATTCTTGGAGATAATATAAGATGCCAAACAATAAGACCTCTCTCTTTAACTCTGCCCATGCTGAGGTAGGTAATTAGACAACTCCTGATTTGAGCCACAAAGACAAGAACAGAAAGAGAAATCCACAGGAAGGGATGCCTCAGACTGAATCTCCAATTTACCTTGGGAAGTCTGGAATACTGTTCATTTTTATGCCTCCAGGTTTGTGCAGAAAAAGTCTAATCTGCATGCCTTTATGGAGATGACATTGTGTTAGTCTCCATTCCTTTCACAGATCCTCGCTGTAGGGCTACCTCCTCACTCTTGCTGTTCAGTGCTTACTGCAATTTATTCCCAAAGGACCTTTATTATTATTATTAAATACCATCTCCCACTTTCACTTTCCTTTATGCTTTACTTTCAGCTTCCCTGACCTGTTTCCCCCATTCTTGCATCCTCCCTAAATTTCTCACACATTTTTGCCTCTCCTCTACCTCCCAGATTAGAATTTGGCAGCACATTAGCAGCACACCGAGGCCAATGGGAGAGTGCCCTTTGGTTTCAAGGGGCTTTGGATTACCAGCTAAATTTCCATGACCACTTGTCCTCTCTATTGTAAATCTCCACATGACTATTATGCTATGGAAAGCATCACAGCAGAGGAGCTGGGTGGCTCCACAGGCTAGTAGTAGATGGCTATAACCACATATTAATTTGCCAGTCAGAGAAGGGAAACCCTCGGGCAAAACTTGCACAAAATAAGCCCCATTATTCAGAGTGTGCAAAGGGGAGGAAAACCAGAAGAATTTTGCATTCTGAACTGACATACCAGCAAAGAGTGCTGGCACAGAATAACAATACGTAATAATAACAGTAGTAATATTTGTACATAATTTATCATTATACACTACCAACTCAGCTCAAATTGTGGTACCATGCTATTCTCTTCCAGCTCCATATCCTCTTGCTATACTCTCTTTATTGGCTTACATGTACTGTGGAAATTAGTTTTATTCTAATTCGGAGCCTTTGAGGAAAGGCTGAAAATGCATGTACTAGTCCATAGTCATTAAAAAACTCAAATGACAGTATTTTGTCCTGCTTTTGAGGCTAAAATATTAGGCTTTGAAACATGAATCACACAGCTTAGTTGAGTCTGTGAAGAAGCTTAGGATCACAGCTTTAGTTAAAAATAAGCTTTAATACATAAAGCTGAGGAAAAGGGAGCATAGAGAATATCCTCAGAAGCCCAAGTACATCTACTGAGCAGCTCTGAGTTTGTGTATACTGTGCTGCTCGGCTTTTAACCCAGATACTGTTGGGCTTCACCAGAGGTGAAGGCAGAGAACCAGGGATAGTTTAGGGGGAGTTGGTGGTGGCATGCAAAGGAAGCAGTGTGTAGTAAGCCCTAAAGAGTTAACAGTTTGCAATGTCTTTCAGTCTGCAGAAGAACAAAAGATATATTGTTTCGCACTCCCTCACTCCTATTTTTTTTTCCCCCTTCTCTTTGCCTTGGCCTTGTAAATCTCGTATTGGCAAGCAAGAATGAATGTTATAAAACATCTTCTGAGAGGTCCATACTGCAATAGCCCTTGTACTGTACTAAGTTGCCAGTTGCCCTGAGTCTTCTATAGTTTAAATGCAACCCAAAAACAAACCCCGCAAGGACACACCATTACGTATAGAGAAGGGAAAAAAAAGATGGAAAAGCCATCTTGAATCTTAGCTTAGGAAACCAGGCTGTCAACCCGTCATCTCACAGGACCGTGTCTCTGCTCTGCTCTGCTCTGCTCCAGGTTGATCCTGGGTTACCCATAACATGCAGAACAGTGGGGGTTGTTAGGGGCACCTGGTCTCCTTTCAGGCTTGTGTTTGAACAGCTCTGGCTCTCTTTCTTGCTATTGACCCTTGCAGGAGTCATGTGGAAAGGCTATTACATGTCTGCATAAGGGAAGGCTGTGAAGACTGTGCACTCTGGAGAAGTGAATTTCAAAAGCACAGTTAATTCCCCAGAGGAAGCCTAAGGTAAAACAATAATCATCACCTTGTTCCCCTCCCAGCTGTCGGAGCACAGGTTCCTGATTACTGGGCTGGCTGCAGGGAGAGGAGGTTATGCTGCTGCTTAGACCTCCTTCTCAGCCAGTGCCACTCAGCTCCTCATCAGAACAGCATGAAGCCACCTGATTCTAGGGCTGCATTTAAAAATAGTATCCATTTCTCTTTTTTGCTTTTTAAAGCAAACTTCTCTGATATACATTGATATTTATAGCTTAGAACTAGGCAGCGCAATTGTAATTTAGGGAGAATACCTGAGGTGCAATACTGATCATTTCTGCAATAGGCAGCCCATTGTTCATCAAATAGGTACCAGAAAAGCGGTGGTGAAAGAAGCGTGTAAGTATCCAGCTTGCTGATCTTAACTCCATTTGCACTCCCCTGCTCTGAGTGAGGTCCTACAGGGAGAAGGGGCTTAAAGGCACAGTCCTCAGATAATAGCACTCTCAGAATGGTTAATTATAGCACAAAGCCCTAAGAAACTTAAGTGGATTTTGCATGGCTTTATGGAAAGTGGAAACTATTCTCTTTACCAATTGCCAAACCACACACACATTACTGCAGAGACACTAGAGTTTCGGAGCTTTTGCAAAACCAGGTTACACATCAGTTTCAGTATTTCACTTGCTATGTGAAAGTGTGAAACAAAAAGCTCTTGAAAAACATGACCACGTCCAACACATATCGCAGACACCTGGTATGGTCACTGTAAACTTTTTCCTTGATGCTTGGTCATACCAGGTTTTGAATATCCACACCAGAAAGGGAAACAGAACTTCTGTGAAAAGCTTTCCAGCTTCTCTCCTCGAGGGAAAACCTTCTCCAGCCATGCGTGCAAACACACTCTCAAGTGAAACAGGAGGGAAAATGACTATCTTGACCTAAAGCCTCATAGTTGTGCCCTTGCCAACCACTAAGGTTATGCCTGTGGTCTTTCATCCAAAGGGGTGACCAGAGAGGAGACTATAAGCCGGAGTGGTATATGCATCTTGTTCTTTCTTTTTAGAGGTAAGTGGGAGACATGGTGAAAATTAAGGTTCTGAATATTATGGTTTCAAGATTTACAGTGGAATGGAAGAGAGGGAAAAGAAGGCCAGAAAGCTAATAGGTAGAGACATAGTTTATGGAGAGCCAAGGTGTTTTTCGGAAGGTCAGTGCTGCTGAATAAACCATGCAGCCTTCATTAATGAACTGCTAAAGCTATTAAAGAGTTATGCTGCTGTCATCCAAAAGATGTTACCAGAGACCTTAGATAAGTGGGTAGCAAATGTATGGATGGGTGGGGAAAATGTGGTGAAGAAACTGAAATCACTGTCCTGCAAAGAATTACACGTGCTTAGCTTCATAAAATATAAGTAATCCCACTGAAATTGTTTAATCAAAAGGGCTGCTCAGTGAATAAAGCTAATAAAGGCCATTGCTTAGGTGTGACAGGGCATCAGAGGAGGTCTCTGGTTGAGAGGGAACCAACAGAGAGTGCAGAAGCTAAGCCACAAAATCTAGCATTTAAGGTATATGAGGTTCACAGAAAGGCTGGGATCAAGACTGTTAGAAGACTGTGGGCACCCAATGATTTGTTAACTAGATAGGCTTCTTAGAGCTCCCAAAATAGACACAGGTTGCTGTATACGTAAATAGAACAGTTATTTTGGTTAAACAGAGCTTAACTGTTTCTGATAAAGTCATTTATTTGTCAAGTCTGTTTTATGTTAATTTAATTATAAGAAAATTGAAAAGTGTGATACATAGCTAAGCCCTTAAGGCCGGTTAATCTATTTGGATTGTAACAAATATAATTTTTATTAGCTCAGCCTATTTGGATGGTAACGAGTCTAACCTTTCAGTAGATATTACAGACTCTGAATTATAGTCAATTTTATGTAAAACCAGCATTTAGTTCAATAAAAAGAAAGTTATTTTATCTGTCATTGCATTAAGGAATTGTTTTATTAATGTGGATGCAGTAGGCATTGTGACCATTTTCCAGAAACAAGTTTGCCCTCCTCCCTGGATATGCTTGGAAAAGTGCTCAAGTAAGTCCCAGTGAAAATAGTAAATCGAGATGTGGGGATTTTTTTTTCTTTTTCTGAAAATGACCATAAGGACAAATATTGTTATTTGCATGAAGGAAAAACAAAAAACCACTGTCCACGATAAAATCTTTCCTTGCACAACTGGTAGAAAATCAAAATAAAACAAAAAACCTAACCAAATGAAATCCATCTCAAATAAAGAAACAAAACCAAACCAAAGCCTCCAAGATAAGCTGTCAAAAAAATGATACAAAGATTTGCAGACACTGACTTAATTTCTAGGAAAAAAATGTGTCTTTGAAACAAACTCACGCATGGTTTTAGATCTCTTTAGATTAAAATGGCCCCATTCTCATTCAGAGTTTTCACATTTTTAATAAAATGCAAAATGCCCTGCAAAAGTTGCAGTTCTTCTTGCACTACCATTCTGCAACTTCTGACTCCTTATTAGAAGTGGAAACGATGTTTTCTCTATATTTCAGAACACTTCCTAAAACTCAGATTCCTTAAAACAAAACACGACACATTTTAAGGACAATAAAAGTGCAAGAATTACTTGAGGGTGAAACTCTAAAACTTAGTGTGCAGAAGTGCTCTTATGTTTGAGCAGTTCTAATTCTGATACCCATATTTTTCGTGGGATAGTTAATTTTAAAAGCGGATGGCCAAGAAGGTGCAGATTGTAGAAGAATAGCCCTGATGTGAAAATGGCTTCTGAGGGACTCCTCCTCAGGCTGTGGAAGCTGTGTTTGTAGCTAAAAGGGATGGACCTGGTGGGGGTGTGTGCGTGCATGTGTGTGTGTTTAGGAGGCAGGAAGAGAAGAAGGTGAAAATTATACTAAGATAGTATAGATAAGTGCTGGAAAGGGTGTTGGGGGGTCAAATGTCAGCAGCAGTGGAGAAGGAAAAGTTTAAATCTTACAGATAACACATTTCCATCATTTATTTTCTTCTCAATAGAAGATTGGAAGGGCTGCAGGCTCATTCCCAAATGTGCATGACTTCAGTGCTGCCCCACATAACCAATGCCCTCTAGCCCTATAGCTTCCTGGGGAAATAAAAAGCAGAAGAAGCCACTGAAGCCTCTCCCCACACTTCATGAAGATACCTCTGCAAAGCACTGACTTTCCTTGCCTCTTTTATTTTTAAACAAGCTGCAAGCTCTGCTCAGGGTACTGCTTTGTGAAAAACTTACATTGTTGAAGAAAAGATTATAGCACAGTAGCAGACAATTTCTATCTGTGACTGGATGTACTTATTTCTTCAGCTCTGTTCAGTACTTTCAGATTAGGTTTGGGCTTTTGGTTTGGGAACATGACCTTTTCCTGACAAACTGCAGAGCTTTGCAGTGAGGCATTATTGCTTGGGACTTCGGAGGAGGTGTCTCTGCTCCTTCTTTCCTTTTTTACTATGTTACTTGTAGTCTGAAACACAGTTTTGTTTTGTTTTGTTTTTTTCATTTTTTAATTTTATCGAAGTCATAAATAATGAGCCAAATATGAAGTCTCTTAACACAATAGATATCTCCAACCAACACGACACTATCACAAGTTTCTTATCCTGCTCTCCATAAGGCCTAAAGAGAAATTTTCATGAAAGAATCAACACTGTAAGCTCACATCCTACCTTACCATGAGCAACCGTCTTATGTAAAGCAAAATTTACACATTTCTTCAAGCTATATAATGTCTTCCTTCATCTTTATGCACATATACAGTGACTGCAATGTATTCAATACAGGTATGCCACCATTAATTCCCCATTAATTCTCCATACAAGCACTTATACCACCAGTATTTTCACAAGCCAATATTTAGCTATTCAAATTTTCACAGGGTTTTATTTCCTTGGTATCAATCCCATTGAATGTGGAACATCTCCATCGTGGGGAGATTTTAGTTGTGCCATTAATAGCCAAGAAATCATTTAGCAAGGTAATTGTGCTGAAGCAGATAATTTGTAATCCAAATTTTATCTATAAAACCAAATGATTACCTTGGGGTAAGGAAAGTTAATTCATGGTCGTATGTTCTGTGGCAGGTTACCTCCATGTCAGTCGGAAGGTACAGAATGAATTACCTCCCTGCCTACACTTCAGCATATTTGTATGTGCTGGGACCCAATAGGTTCTTCACAATGTTATGAAATGAACTATTTTTGCTACTCAAGGCAACCATAAAATCCAAGATCTGAGACCACTGTTTGTCACTGAATGCCAGTGTGGCACTTAAGCTCTCTATGTAGGCAGGATTTATAGTTCTGTATTACAGCTCTGAGCTTCCAAATCTACCTGGTCTCTCTCTTCTGTATGATTTCTGTTCAATAAACCACGCTGTTTGAGTGCCTGCTGTGGGGGTGGGGTGCACGAGCGGTATTATTTGCTGTTCATCTTAGAAACTCAGCTGGTACAGACTTCCTAATTAACATGTTCACAAAAGCTGGCTGCAGACATGTCTGAGAATTACGGGTGCCTGATAGACATGCACACAAGAGAAAGCAGCTATTAAAAAGAATATTGACAAATATTCATGCACGTTTGGGTGCAGGCAAGTGGATTTCTTCATTAATAATCCTTGTTTATTAACACAGAGGTCATCTTGAAAGAATTTGCTATGAAACCACAACCTGAAACTTTTCCTTGGATTTGGTTTTCTCTATGTCTTGTTGCCTCAAGACATGCCCACCCAAACCTTGCTACTCTCTCTATCATGATTTCTCTTTATTTCTCTTATACCTGAGTGGAATAATGAGCTCCCTTTGTTACTGACTCAGCAAAAAACCCTGTTTGTGCTTTCCCAGCTGGATCAACACCTGCCAGCAGGGTGAGGAATCTCAGGCAAACACCACTAGAGTTAAGAAGAAGCGCAGTTGTGGTTGCAATGT
Source organism: Caloenas nicobarica (assembly GCF_036013445.1). Taxonomy (NCBI): domain Eukaryota; kingdom Metazoa; phylum Chordata; class Aves; order Columbiformes; family Columbidae; genus Caloenas; species Caloenas nicobarica. The sequence continues at coordinate 149,225,727 of NC_088245.1, read as the reverse complement.
TTGAAAAAAAGCATGTACTTTGGTTCAGAAGTAGGCTTCCCACACAGAAAACTCCTCTTTTTGGTCATATCTGGAAGCCATCACAACACTTGAATGCTGAGATAAGAGGCACTAAAAAGCACAATAAATTATACAAATATTGTCATTATTTTGTGACTTTGTATGTAATTCAGATTTCTGAAGGAGAAATAGCAGACTTTTTTTATATCCAGTGCCACTTGTGGTTATCAAATAAGTCCCTCAGATCCCTTGGTTGTAACAACTGGAATAAAGAATGAAGGAGGACAGACTGGTCTCTTTCTGGGAATTGAAGAAGATCTGGTGGATACTGCAGTTTGTATAGGGTTTCCTTGGCAGTATGTGTTGTGCAGTCATCATGGTGTAATACAGTTCATCATTTCAAACGGAGAATTTCAGACCACCAGTGGTATATTGTGGGATTACAGCAAGGAAAACTTTCTCCTTTACTGAGACTGATGTGGCAGACCCTGCTAGAAGATGGCATATGATAATATATGAGCCATGTCTACCAGCACATTGAATAAAAGCCTCATGATTGTCACTGTAGTAACAAAAATCTTGTGTCTAAATCTGCAAAAGAGGGCTTGATGACAAGAGAAAAGCTCCCAGTCATCTCAGGTTTGAGAGATGGTGTGATAGCCCACTGTATGATAGACATAGGGATGCTGAGAGCCTGTGTACCTGCTCTTGTCATCTGAAGGAGTATTTGGAGGCATTCAATGGAAAACAAAGCAAAATTGAACCTCAAACTGGGAGGGTGGGTAGTTATCTGAGCTCAGGAACTCTTGCTTCTAGTTCTTTAGATAGTTTCTGAGAAGATAAGGGTGATAGACCAGCTGAGTCAAATAGCCAGCTACAAAACTCTGGTGAGCTTGCTCAGGCAATAGGATTGGTGCTAAATAGGTATTTGATGAATGCTGCAAGGATTTATTCTGTTCCAGAGCCAAGCGAAACGATTTCAGATGCATGTTATGGAACTTAAAACTATCCTCACAGATTATGCCCGTGTCCTACTGCTGTGGCAGACTTCTTCAGTCATGATGGCTGTATGGCTTGGCCAGATGACTGCGTGAGCTATAACACTTTCTAGCCCCAGAAATCTATCCCTGTCAGATACTGATCTCTTCTTAAAATAGGCTAGGGCTTTTTAAATTGCCATAGTCAGACGAACTCCATGTTATTTAGCATTTCTGGAGTTGAGACAACTGTTCTCAGCAGAGATGGGAAGCTCCTCTGCTCCCATATGATGATTCTTAGAAATGGAAAAAGTGAAGACTCCCAAAAACTGAACACGGCACCCAAGATGGTTCTCAATGAAGCACAGAAGTTACGTGAGACACTCGTGGGAAGGACCAGAAACAAAACGAAAAACATTACTGAGGCCCAGGGAATTATATGGGGGTGAGTTCTAGTACTTGGAATATGAAATTAAAGGAGTGAAATACATCAAGGATTTTGCAAGTGTCCTTCTTTCAGGAGTTTAGTGTTGATGTAGTTGAAATTCTACTCTGAAACTGAAATTTTTTTTGAAGATTCAGCTGTTTGGAAGCTGTTATGAAATTTGTTTGACCCTATCTTTAAGACAGCTTATGACATGCCTTCTGTAAAAAAAAAAAAAAAGGATGAAACAGAGATCTACTTCAATACAATAGTTATGAGGAGCTATATAAGGCATATGGTGGGGAGAGATTGAGGGCTTGTGCCAGTCACTTGAAGAAGAATGAGAACAGCCAACAACAAAGCATGGGAAACAGTAATTTAAAGGGGGATCGGAATATAATATTGGAAGAGTTGAGCGAACTAGAAAAGAGGGATGAGGTATAATTGTACAAATTGCAGAGTCATGTACTTCAGGGCTAATAGCAAGAGCCTCTGTTACAGGCTGACATTTCATCATTTTGAAATTACAGAAGAGGGGGACACCTAGGATAAAGCACTTGATCACAGCGATCCTGTGAACTTCAGATTGATTTGGATGTGAAAAGTATAAACCTAATCCCTAAATATGTCATGTGGGACATTTTCAGTAGGGACTGAGAAGTATTAATGCTTCTATACAGTTGAGACTTCATCTGAAAAAAGGCGTGCAGTTTGATTCGCTTGTGTCCAGCAAAGATGAAAATACTTGGATGTTCAGGGGAACAGAAACCACACTTTTGACAGGAGACCAGCAGAGGCTTAGCCTTACAAAGCAAAGGCTGATGGAAAACATGCTTTTGTTTTATAAATGAAGTTCAATATAGGTTTAAACACATAAAGGGAAAATGCAACTTAAGAAATGCTACAAGAAGAAAATTGTATAGGATGGCCATGAATACACTAAGGCTTCAAAATGAGAAGGCAGTTTGTAATAGCCAGGAAAAGAAGCAAGTGGAGGGAGAGGCTTAGATGCTTATGATTCCCTAGGATGGAGGCATGTTCCTCATTCAAAACTAGCATAGATATCCCTGTGTGGCATTGCATTTTGCCATGAAGTCTATTATGCACCTCGTAAATTAGAGAGTTGTTTAAAAATATATATATAGTGAAACTAAAAGCTCTTTTGGAAGAATATAAAATAAATTTAATTTGAAAGAATGTCCAAATGATAAGTCAATTTTCAAAATGGTTCTGTGTTTTTCATAACAAAGAGTTCAAGCCTACACTTCAAGTGCAAAGCTATACTAGCTAGGTAACAACAAAAAAGTGCTGAGATACAGAGTATCTATAGAAGAGAAAGGAAACTCTTAAAATATGTCACGAGCATTTTAATCTAGTGTGGAAATTCTGAATGAGGTTCACCTATATGTGCAAATTGAAACTGGCAAAAATAGATAGGAAAACATAGGTAGCCACAGGTTCTAGTGTACATCTAGATACATATATGTTTGAATACTTATGAAAAAAAAGGAGAATAGAATAAAACCTCCAGGTATGTATACACCTGCATATTTAAACTGTGATTGCTTGACACAGGATATGGTATTTCCTTTCAGCTGTACCACATAAACAAAACAATGAAGAATACTAATAATGAAATAAACAGCAGATACAGTATAAAGTAGATTTTTCTTTTTGGGACCCTCATTTATACTAGATAATTTGCAATTAATACTTTATGAAAATTGCCTGTTTTGTATGCATGAGCAGACAAAAAGCTTCCTAAGAGCATCATTGTTTCCTTAACGAAAGATACAATGCCAGTGACATTATCAGTATTATACACTTGAACCATAGTTTGTGGAGACGACATCTTCTATAGTGTGCTGTCATGCATTTAGGACTAAATCTTATTGCAGCAAGTGGATGTTTAGCCACTGAATTCAAAAGGATACAGATTTGGCCCTCATTACTTGCCTCCATTTCTCCATCTAATTAAAGCATTTGAATGCTGACAGGTCACTGGAATGAATGGCCAATTAATTACTGATTTGTTCATCATAGCCACAGCCTGAATGCTATGAGTTTATACTGTAGACTCAAAATGATTCCTCCTTGGATTTGAGCTGTGCTCTAAATAATCAGACATTTTTGCATGGCACAAAAGAAAAGCCCAAATACATGAATTTTAAAAAGTATGTTAAATTTGTACATTCAGTATGTATTGGGGATATCAGAGGAGCTTTTCTCATTGCATATGCCACATACATAGAAGTGTTAAATACAAAGTACATACTGTATAGTGCATTGACTTTTCTGCTAGTTAAATTAACAAATATGCAAATTATAAAGGATGTCAGAGCACTAAAGAAACATCTGGCAACCCAAGTAAAAAGTAGTGATAATTATGATAAATAAGGAAAGACAAAAGTAAGTATTGTTTGAGGTGGATTGTCACCCAGCTGTGCATTACTGTAAAGGAGTTACAAATGAAGGCTACCCTATTAGCTGACAATCTCGAACAGGTTCAGAAAGCAATTTTTAAGTGTTGAAAGGCATTCTTGTGACAATGTGTTTTCTTCATCTCTGTTATTTGGAAACCCTTTGTGAGCACACCCTCACATCAGGAGAGCAGGGTGCTGGAAGGAAAATCGATTTTGTGAAGGATTTCAGCATTTTGAAATGTGGCTTTGTTGCTATTAGGAGAAACTGCCAGAAAACAAACCAACAAGGAGATTCTTTTCAAGGCAACTCTTGCCCCAAGGCTGTCCTCCTAGAGGTCTCCTTAACACAATAAACAGGAAAGCTCCGAGGTCCCTGAAGCAATCATCTGCCTGAAGAGCTGCCCCATATCACAAACTCTGAGTGGCCAACATCTCCCATCAGCTGGGCAGATGACCTTGAAGGTGAGAAGAGGGACAGCAAGGGTCCCCTGGAATCATTCCAGCCACCTCTTGTCTTGGGGTTTCACTGACTTAAATGCGATTCAAAGTATACACTACCCAGGGTAGCAGAAACAATACTTCAGCTGGCACCATGACAGGCACAGCTTACAATCACTTAGGAGTTTCATTTGCAGGTTTATTTGTATGATGAATCAATGTCAAGATGCCTTCAGGTATTTATACGTGTGGTGATTGTGTTGTCCTCATTACACAATGTCAAGATGTTGACTACTGTGAGCAATAGGTGAGTGAATGCAACACTGACCTTGGTGCTTGTTCTACAGATTGGAAGTCAACAATCACCATTTAGAAGCAGAAATTGGATAAACCCTGCAGCTAAATGATTATAACACTCCAACTTTCTCATTTTAGCATTAACTTTAACTTCAGCATTGATAGCAAAACATTCTTTGTGTCTTAGTGACTTTCACATGCTGTAACAATATAATAAGTTAACCTCCAATAACGGTGTATTATGTATGGATGTGCATACTGTCACCTTCCCATCTCCTCCTCTCATGTCCTTTCTTTTCAAGGAAGTTTGATTACCATTTAGTGAAACCTTGCTCTGGAATAAAAGCTGTCAAAACTTTCTCTCAGGCATCTTGAGTGGTCAGTCCCTGCATGTAAAAACATGGCAACCATTTGGGCATCATTCAAAATACCTTCCCTGTTTTCACTCTCCATAATATCCATCACCTTATGCATGGTCCTTCTAATCAGATTCCCTGTGGTTCTGTCATTTACGGTCAGTATGAAGGCAATGCTAGCTCATCTTCAGCAATCCCTGACAATTAAATCTTCTATCTTGTGTGATAAATGGCCTCATTTTTCTTCCTTATGTCCCAAGGAACAATATATAGTGCCTGATATGCTGCTTGCAGAAATGGTTTGGAGTTGTTTGCAGTCCTCCAAAAGATCTAAGAACAACATTTAATACAGTATGTCTTAAAATAAAATGCAAAATATTACCTTACCCATGCTGAAGAGGACAAATGAAATTAAGTACACGATGCACACAGTGAAAATTTATTTCAACCATGTTCATTCATTGTCTAAATAGTGTATGAGGACTGTGAGAACTCAACTACTTTATAGTTATGACTAACAGCTGACTAATAAAAACATCCTGAGCTGAAGTGAAATGTAGGCAGATTGACCCTTGGCATTCTTACAGCTTTTATAGCATGTATATACATTTTTCTCTCTTTTCACACTATTTCTGACACTAAGAAACAAAGCAAGCATCGAATTCCAACACAGACCAGAGACCTCAACCATTATGTAGGCAAATTTGCATATTTCATTATACGAATTTGTCTAAATCAAGACCTTAGCACTTCTGTGGCTCCTAGTTCCCTGGTATTTCTGAAATGGTTCAGCATGGACAAAGCACCCAGATGGACAAAGAGTGATTTCCCATGGTTGTACAAGTTACTAATAGCTAATATGGATTCTAGAAATGGTAGAAGACCTTGGTATTACTCTGGTGTCCTCAAAGCATTTATGTCCTTTATGAGATACTTTTTCTTTCTTCTCCAGGCACAAGCAATACAGTTTCCTCTAGATAGTAAAAGAGTTGCAGGTCAGACATAAAACACAAATGCAGATTTCAGAGTACCCTTCTTCAGACAAGAGCTTTAGCAGTTTCTCTGTTCATGAACACTTCACGAGATCTGGATAGTAGTAGATCACCACTATAGCATTTATCACACTTGAGTATAATACCAGTTTTATCTTAAGTCTTTCTAAATAAAGATTTTTTTTCAGCTCTGAAAATATGGATTGGGTGAGTGACATATACTTGCTTTATATCTTTGCTCAAAAGTCGTAGTGAATAAGGAACATTTAAAGTTTCAACCAAGTCTGCTTAATATGCTCTAAAATAATTCTTCCTTCTTGCTCAGCCCAGCTTTAGAAGAACAAGTATTTAAGTACTGTGGAAGACTCTTAGAACAGAACTGCAAAAGAAGCCTTACAAAAAATAAACAAAAAAATCCTGGTTTTGCCTCATTTCCCAAACAGTTTTACAGACACAGTAAATTCAGAAACTTTGGAAATGTTTCAGCTGCTTTTCCCAAATGTTGAGGTACTTATCCAAATTTTTTGGTTTGTTCATGTTAAATGTGAAACAGACATTTCCTCTAACTCCATTTACAAATCTGTAATCACTCTCTGTTACTTGTTAATACTGTAACCACTTCTTTATTGTACCCGGAGCAGTAGAGTAGTCTGTGTCTAAGTACATGTAAGTATTACTATTACAAAAGTACAATTTATGTCACTTAGAATATTCCAAAAACATTCAGTATTTTTTTATACTTAAGGAACAGCAGTAGTGAAAACATTTTAAGATCTGTAAGGAACAGGAGTATAGAAAATATTATTGTGTATCTATATAAATCAGTGATACAGCTTCAAATTAACACTGTATTCAGTATCAGGAATTCTGGCTTTAAGGAAAACAAGAAGGAAAATTAAAACAATCAGATAGTAAAGAATGTGAAGAGGGACAATACATACACATAATATTTACCTTGTAGAAGAGGGACCATCTAAAAAGTACACCAAGTAATGAGGGGTATACACGGGACAGGAAACTTCTATTTACCCTGTTTGATCGTAGCACAAAGAAGAAGGACATATTCAATGAAACTTAAAAATGGCAATACCAGGCTGTTAAAAAGGTCATCTTTTCAACACAAGGTACTATTAGTTTAGGAACCTGGTTATCACGAGGTATTACCAAAAAGTTCGGAATGGAAGTTCTATGTATTGAAGATTAAGAAAAGGGTCATGGAAATGAACTGAGCTCCCTAAGCATCACATAAAACACTTTTTGGCAAATGGACATTAAAAGGAAATACTTGTCTCAGGAAGGATTTTCCCATATTTTCTCATTATAGGCAGTATTTCTGTAGCTTCTTTAAAGCCAACTACTAAAACCAATAAATGAAAAGATTTTTTTCTTTTTCCCCAGTAGGATAATTGCTGTGAAACTTTATTTCCTTAGTGTATTAAATCTTTCCAGCATTGGTGGATTTTACTCAAAAGCTGACCAAATTGATGCAACATTTGCTCATTAAAATATGAGAAAAATTGACTCAGCTTTCATGAAATGAGAATGGGAAAAATACATTTTCTTCTTGGAAACAACTGCCATATTGTTTACCAGTTCTAAAGCAAGGGAAGGAAACTGGAACTAGATGGAAACTGGTTGATTTCATTGGCTTGTATTTGCTTTAAAATAGCACTTTTTGATTCAGCACTACTCTTCAAACAAGAGTTTCTTGAAGATCACATACCACTCTCTCCCCAAATAGCTCGTATCTATGCAAAATTGACTCCAGCAGGAGTCCATGCTTTTTTTCTAAACTTTTGAGTATGAATTCTTGTGAGCTAGTGAATATTTAAAGGTAGCAGAGAAGTAATGGAGGACAGAGAGAAATTCAGATTTCTATTCGCTACTGACTTTGTAGACTGTTACTTCTCAAATGTGACATTTTTCTGTTGGAGTTGTAATTATCAATGTAAATTAATTTAAACATACTTAGAAGTACAACCATTTAGCCATTCACATATTACATATGTACCTATACAGAATGAGCTCACGGGACAGAGGAAGCCATGGAAGGCAGTCTGATTAGCCTGAAGTCTATATGCTAAAATGTTGAAAGGAAACGAGATGCAGTGTTCTTCCTGACAAAGTGGGCAGTACTTTCAGAAATTATTTGCTTTTGGTTTTGTCCTATTGATATTACTCTGATAATCACAGATTTCTCTATCATATTCAAAGAAATAATTGAAAAGTCTCTGATTTCACAGGATTCTAGAATCAAAATAATTGAGGTTGGGATGGAGGTTACACTCTTATACGCATACCAAGAAAGCAGTATTCCCAAAATTTCCAAGACGGTCCCAGTTTTCTCACTGGAAAACGAGTGGGGGCTGTTATGAAAATACCCTAGTAACAATACAATTGGAAATTCAGCCCCTCCTCTGCTTCTCCCGAATATTAAAAATACACAGAAAAAATGACAAATGAAAAAATTAAATGGGATCTACTCAATTCTTAAGGTCATTTGGATTCTCATAAACAATTTTTTTTTGCATGTATAGTCTTAGGAAAAAATAGTATAGGAAAACTTTTGCATCCACTGACATTCTAGTTGAAGCTGGAGCAAATCAATATTATTTTGAGACCTTATTTTTTTTTCTGTCTAATTTCTTCACTTCTCAGCGGGTGAAGCCTACTGCCAGTTAGAGGCTTACAGTGTTCAGCATCCATTCTGATGCAAACTGAAAAAGGCAAGTCTCTTGCTGGCTGGCGACAATGAAGTCATTAATCAAAATCACTCTCCATCTCTACTGATGATGGAAAAAGGAAAAGTCTGTCTACTATCAGGGTGCAAAACTAAACTAGAGTCATTGGGCTATGGCTTCAGAAAAGAAGGTCATATGGAAAAAGTTCTAGGGAAAATGACAGGAAGGGAAGCACCCCTCTGAAACTCAGGATCCTGGGGCCGACCTCTGGGTTTCATGGTAATTTAAAGTAGCTTCAAAGCTACCTTGAGATATTGCTGGTTTTTAAAAGCCACAAGAAGCCCTTCCAATGGTAGGCAATACCTGAGGCACAGAAACTTGCAGGAAGTTCCTCTCCAGTGGTCATACCATCCAAATATCTTTGAAGTGGAACTTGCAGCGAAGGAAAGGAAAAAAGCCATTACTACAGGATTTCTGTACATCAGAGAAATCCTCAAAGAGATGCCTAAGCTGACTTGAAGGCTGCTTTGTGCTGCTACTGTTGCACAGAACAGGATGAATTTCCCCACAGATCTGTCTTATAAATATTCTGAGGAGATAATCTTGAATTCTTCAAAATGTTTTAACATGGAAATATCCTAAAAGCTATGTGAAATTCTACACATATGTTATTGGTCTAGTCTTATCAGTCTAGAACTGGTCAATGGGATCTTGCAGCTGAATATCTTGAAAAATGTCATTGAGACTGATAGCTACTCGTCAATAACCAGTAACTGAGATTCTCTGCAGAATATCTCTATCTATAGCAGGAGTCATCTGTATGCAAATGCCATAGGGAAGGAATAAAACTAATAAAGAGGTTTAAATGCATTACCCCTTCTTTCCATGCCATCTCTCTGACTTAAAACAATCTCCTTAGAGGTTTTCATGTAAGTCTAAACACTGATTTGTCTAGGTGAGGTTTTTTGTCATATTTTCTATCTGCTGGTCAGTTGTAAATAGGTGACCTAGAGTAATACACAGTTTGCTGGATAGCCTCACCAATTTCTGCAGATCTTAAGATTTCTTTGATTAAAGAAACAAACCAACAATTCTTTTCTAGTCTCCAGAAATCGAAGCCTTCCAAAAAACCTGTGGATTGGCAGACTACTGAGAAGTTATTTCACCATGGTGTTAGCTCTTAAGTATGATGACAGTTTTAATGCCAATGCTGTGAAATATTTCAGGTCTCATTCCTTTAATGGGGGTTTGGGTAGGAGGTGAAATGACCAAAATATATGAACTCTTTTACAATATTACTGGAAGGAGGCTCTATCTATACTTTTCATACTGTATCCTGATTCATGTATAAATGGTTAATTCATAAAGTGATATATGTCTTATCAAACAACAAAATAACATGCTCAGTTTGACAAGGCCAAAGCAAAAAAAATGACAAATATGTACATGAAAACAGGAGTATTCTCCAAAAGGGCAGTAAATTCTCGGTGGATTACTCCATAGCAGAGCCATACCAAAACAAAAACAATGCATCAAATCCAGTTTTGGGGACAAGTTCTGAAATACACTGATCTCACTGAAGCCACTGGGATATGCAAGGGCCCATCACCTCTTAAGATCTGGCCTTGAATTTCAAATCAAGTCTCTCATTTTACTTGCAAGTGCTAATGCCAAAAAAACAAGGAAAAAGGAAAACAATGTTTCAGTCCCTGAGGCTTTTCTGAAAGAAATTACCTCAGGCTCGACACTTTTATCCTTGGGATAGGATACCAGGGCCCATAAGAAAAGTTAATTCTGATCCAAAATACTTGAGAAATTGAAAACGCAAATTGTGAACAAAATAGTTTAGGTGATTATTGATGACACCTCTGAAAATAGCTGTGTCAAGCAAAGAGGTAATGTGGCTAAATGGTCATGTCTCCTCTGTGTCCTTTAGGTCAGGACTTTAATATATGGTTTAAGGATCACACCAAAGGATTTAAGTGGCTGAAAATGTACATTGCTCTAAACTGTACCTGTCTTAATCTGCAGTTTTTGATTTTTTGACTCATCAATGATTTGACCTTTTTTAAAATATATGAGCTATATTGTTCTCATGTTTTCACACGGCTAGTCTGCATTTGGTGTCTGATTTTTTTCTTTCCTGCAGATGTACTTTCTTACATAGGCCATCTTCTTTGAATAAAAGAGCATTTAAGAAGATATTGGAAACTGATAATAAGTAACATGGCTATTGATTTTGTATAATATACAAATGCTTGCCCAAGTTAATCAGGATAGTAAAAACAAAGTTCAGCTGTGAAGAACTGCAGAAGGATCCTACAAGACCGAGTGATAATACTGCAGATGAATTTCAGAGCAAAAGATTTAGAAGTGACACACTTGGGATTAACCAAACAGAACTTTATACATGTAGTGTCAAGTGTTGAACTGGCTGTTACTACCCAGCAATGAGATCTAGGAGTTATGATAGTGAAAATGTCAGCTCAGTATGAAGTTGTGATCAAAAAAGAAACAATGTTAGGATCTCTGAGGAGAGCTACAGAGGAACAGTCCAGGGATCATCATTATGCAGCTAGGTAATTCTATGGTGCACCTGCATCTTGAATAGAATATTTCTGATCCCTCCACCTCAACAAAGGTGTAGCAAAGCTGCAAAAGATTCAGAGAAAGGTGATAAGAATTACCAAAATCATGGAACAGCTTCTGTGTGAGGCATGATTAATTAGCCCGGCATTCTTCAGCCTGGAAAAGAATTACCCTGGTTGGGGGATACTACCGCAGTTGATAAAATAATGAATGACAGAGAGTGAGAAACTAGAGGGTCATCCTTCCTTGTGTTTTCAAGTACAAGAACTGGGAGGCATTAAATGAAAGAAGCAGATGGCAGGTTCATGATGCTCAAATTAGATGGTTCTTTGGGCTATACGCTGTTAACCTATGAAACTCACTGCAAAATTCCTGGATTCCAGAAGTTTTACATAGGTTTAAAAAGCAACAGCAACATGCATAGAAGATAAATCCTTAACAGATTATCAAACAGAATGATCCCATCTCTGAGCTACAAACTGTTGGAGATTGCAACGGTATTATTGGGATTTGTCAGTCTAAGCGCTGCTCTAATATCTATCCCTGGCTGCCATGACCTTTGTGAAGGATATCAAGGGTATTAGGACAGATGGCTTTTGGTTGGACAGAGCAGAGACATGCTAACATTTTAAGAACTAATGTACGGATGTAAATGATAATTGAAAAATATTTTGACAGCTTTTTAGAGCTGTGTTTTAAACATCAGTTGCACTAAAACTTTCTAGGTATGCTGCTAATGATCCTTTGACAGTAAGGCTAAATGACCAACTTAGTCATGCCTCTGCTTCCTAGCCAATTTTTGATCCACTAAAAGGCTTATCTCTTACTACCTGGTTACCCAGTTTACTCAATAACTTCTCATAGAGTGACTTTATCAAAAGCCTTCTGAAAAGCTAAATATATTGCATCAAAAAATCCACTCTACACAGCATTACATTAACTAGCATAAATAAATTCATTGTTTTAGAGACAGAATTTATCGGTAATTCATTAATTTATAAAAACTATTCTAAACAAAGATTAATATCAGGGGTTTGTTGCGATTCAAGTTTATACAGTCTTCCTTGCTTCTGAATTTTTCCTCTTCTAATTTCAGCAAGAGCATCCTAGCCATCATTGTTTGCTTCCTACGGCACAAGTGGAGCAGATCTTCCTTGTATTATACCAACTTGTCTGAAAGCTGCATGATTACCCTGGAGGTGTTTAAAAGGTGTTTAGACAAGGTTCTTAGGGACATGGTTTAGTGCTAGATTTAGGTTATGGTTGGACTCGATGATCCTGAGGGTCTCTTCCAACCAAAATGATTCTATGATTACTCTATGCTACACTGTGCAACTTCTGCTCCAAAACTGTGGGCTACATCAGGTGAGAAGACAATACTAGTATGTTTATACAGAGTTTCAGAGCTGCATATTCATAAATTCACATGCTAGTGAACAGGTAACAATAAATCTGACCTTTCTGAGCCAGAGGGCTATAAACTTCTGTAAAAAGACAATAGGAAGCATTGTTGCAGCTGATTGCACAGCACAGAGTTGATCTTGGTTTCTTCTTTTTGTAGGTGCAAAAAAACCTGAGTTGTTAGCCCACTGAGGGAGATCTGAATGTCAGGTGAGTCAATGGATTGCCGGGTGATGGAAGAGACGACTGAATGGGAAGAACTCAGAGTCAAGCATAGACAGGTGATATTTTTGTTCTTAATTTCTGTGTACAATTTTTTTGAGCAAAATAGAAACAGGAAACAAACATACCACTTAATCCCTTCACCAATTTCCTTCTGATAATTCATATAAAATCATAGCAACATACTTAAAATAAGTTTTTCAGCCACAGAAAAAGTACAAAACCAGATGGAATTACATCACAATAAATAATCCCCAACACAAACAACAATAACAACAACAAAAAGCCAAAACCCCCCAATGTTCATTAGGAACAGGCTTGTTATGATGTATGCTATTAATTTGGGGATTTCATGGGACAAAAGTCAAAGCTCTGCCACTGCTATTAATCTGCCCCAGTGAGGATTGCCAACACAATTCACAGCGCAAAGAGGACCAGAAGCATCCCAAGATATTCAGAAAACAATTTTTCAGCTGCAACAATAGACAGTCTGACAAAATCACCATGAAGCAGGGAAGAAACCCAGTCTTCAAATGAGAGCCGTATCACTGCTAGACACTAATCCCTCTTGTCCTCTTTGTAGATTGGGCCCAGGCCAAGGAGGATGGCATGCGGTTTTTGGAAGAACCTTTCTGACTTTGCCTTGCAACATCACAGGGTTTCTCCATGGTGAGATGGCATGGCTGGGGCTGGTAGCCGAGCTGGTCATACCTGAGGTGGTCAACCTGCTTGGATGCATTTGTCCCTCACAACGTTCACACTGCTAAAGTCCCACTTCTGTGACAAATGCAAACCAAGTTCTCCATCGAAACACGTCAGCCTCATTAGCAGGTGCGTGCTGAGTGGGACATGACATGTAGCAGCTCTGTTTTCTGCCTCCTCCCCTCCACCTACTTCTGGGTTTGTCAGTGTGACCAAGTAGGGAATGGGCAGTGAGATGGATCTAATCTGTTCTCAAAGAGAGTGGGAAGGAGTGTGACAACTTCCTAGTGCCCAATTGCCAAAAGCAGGGTCACATTAACAGCAATCCTGCCTTCTCCAGGAGCCTGCTGGAGGTTTGCAAGCCACCAAACTGCTCCATGGAGCAGATTTTATGAACCCTGTGTGCTTTCTCAGCAGGAGTGAGCAAGGCAGTGCCAGCAGCAGGGGAAGCCCCAAGGATGTTAAGCAACTTTCTCTCTACCTCTGTACAGTACCTCCAGCTGTTCCTGTGCCTGAGAAAATGGGGGGAAAATGCACATGTCCCAGATCAGAGCAATCCCAAAATAACTCTGCAGCCTATATCACTAAAAAGGAGGGAGTATTTAGCAAGGCTTATGCTGTATAAACCAACCAGCCCCACATAGTCTTGAGGAAGGATGGTCTACAGTGCATTAATACACAATGCTGAAAGCCAAGTGACTGAGGAAGGACAAGATTTTGGAGCCTAGGACAAGCCAGTGGGAAGATGTCTGAACTAGTGGGAATCTTCTGAGTGCTTAAAAAACGAACCTTCAACAAACCTCATTTCCACGGCTGAAGCAGTTGTTCCAATCAGTTCTGAGTTTTTATTCCTGTCTTTTCATAAATGTGTGTTGCTAACTGAAGGGCTTGTATTTTTAAAACTAGTATGGTAAAATTTTCCAAAACCAGGAGCTGATATGATCCAATGCACAGAGAAAAAAAAAAAAAAAAAAGGAAAACCAGAACAATTATCAAGACCTAGGAAGAGAATCTAATCAATTGACATATTCTAGGGTTGGTTGACAGACTCCTAATGTTAATTCTAGGTGTTGATTTATGATTCTAGAATTTAATCTTATCGTAAGATAGAATTGCAGTCACTGGAGATGAAGAAAACTTATTCATTTATTTCACTGATGGGTAAAGTTCAGCATCTAAGAACAAAAGAAAATGTATGCAAAAACTTTTTCAATTTTTCTGGTTTAGACTCCCCTTTTTGCATTGTATCCTGTTATATTTTACATTTTTATCTGGTTCTTTCTTGTCAATATTATTTCTCAGTTATTTTGGTTTCTAAAATGGACGTGAAAGAGAGAGTGAGAAATTGGATATATTTCAAATCATAATCCTCATGAGATATGCATTAAAAAAATGAGGAAGATCATGCCACATAGTCCTTTTTGATAAACACAATTAAGGATGAAGAAGAAAGCTAGCTGCCAGGGGAGTGCAAAAACATAAGCACATACATGAGATACTTCAGGGCCCGCTTGCGTACCTCATCAGTAGCATTCACTGGACAGAAAAGCCATCTTCACTGCTTTGTCTTTTGCCCATCTGTAGAGTTCTACTAGAAGCACAACTACTAGCTACCACTCCTCAGTGTTTTGTCCTTCAGTGGTTTCTTTGACAAAGGAAGAACTGACATGGCTGACACTGGTCAAACTATTCCTTCCTGATTTTCGGAGTTTTAATGTAAATAATAAAGGACTTTTCCTTCCGTACGGATGCATTTGATTTATGATGCTAGACAGACATTAAATTCAATGCAAACAGAAATAATAAGTTAGTTTCTGTAGTTTAATATAATTAATAGAAGATATGATAATGACAAAGGGCAAACAAGATTTTAGTCAGTGAACTGAAATGCATGATAATTCTTGAAAAGATAAAGTACCTAGATTATGTGTATCGAATCATTTTAGAGTTCTGTTCAAATGTAGAATGCAGATCTAGCAAGTAATTTATACCAGCTATGAGAAAAATACAAAATTTCTGCAAATGAACATCAGCATATCAGTACCTCCACTTCCTGAAATCATGATTAAAAAATTATCCTTCCTAAATTATTGGGAAGAGAAATACTGAAAACTTTTTTACTTGCAAATGGCAAATTATTTCATTTCATAGGAATACAAAAGTACTCATACTTAGATGGACCAAAGCTTCATTTTATCAAGCACCACAGAACCATTTTCCTTAAACTGACCTGTTATGTATTACTGGAGAAAAGTTTAAGTGTAAAGTATTCCTTTCAGGAGCTGAACAATGACCACTCTACATATTTGGCAGTGCCTAAAACACTAATGGGTTTATAATAAATTAAGTTCTCTAATATCATTTTAGTTTTGTTTGTTTGTTTGTTTTTTGTCTCTCATCATCTTCTGCCAGTGAGTTCCACTATTTCATTCATTTGGGGAGAAAAAATAGTGCTTTTTCATCTGTTTTAATTCTGGCATTCAGTATTTTCAGTGGGTGACCACTTGTTCTCCAATTATAAAAACCCAATATTCCTATTTACTTTTCCACATTGACTTCTAGATGGTGATCATACTCCCCCACTGCTGAAGAGTTTCAGGTTATACAGCCCTTCCTTGTACAGAAACTATTCCAAACTACCAATCACCTTTCTTAGTTTGTTCTTCCCTTGCACTTTTTTCCTAAGCTTCCTATAATCTCATAGTAAGATAAACTGGATGCACTATTAAGGATCAGATTTATTTGCCTTGTTGACTGCTTCTCATAATTGAACTAATGCTTGCAGAGAACCATCCTCAATTCCAACATGTCTTTCCTGAATGGTAGTAGTTAGTTTATAGGCCATTATTCCATATCACATGTACACTACTAGATGGCCATTTACTGAATTTTATTTACCGTTGACATATGAAGATCTTCTGAAATACTCTATCATTAGTATCAGTTTTGAGCACCTTGAGTTATTCTGTCTCACTTGGGCACTTTGTCACCTGACTATTTGATCTCTATTTGAGGTGATTTATTAGCACACTGGACAACACTCACGCCAAGGGCCCCAGAGAACCCTGCTATTAACAGCCTTTCATTGTGAAAACTGACCACTTATTCCTACCTACTTTTTCCTCTCTTTTAACCAATTATCAATCCATGAGAGAGCCTTCTCTCTTACGTGTGACAGCTTAATTTCTTTAGAAATCTCTTCTAAGGGACTTTCTTGAATGTTTCTTCAAAATCTAAGTACAGAGTCATTGGGTCACCATTGCCCATAACCTTTATCACCCCTCGAAGAACTTTCATTGATCTGCGAGAGAGGACTTTCACAAAAGCCCAGTTGATTCTTCCCTGGAATATATCATATTTATCTAGATATCTATTAATTCCCTCTTTTGGTACAGTTTCTTTTATTTACCTGATACGGAAGTCAGACTTACCAGTCTGTAGCTTCCTGAATCATTTGTGAAGCCTTTTTCAAAGACTGGGGACTCATTAACTGACTTCTACTTCCCCGGCATTGAGACTCATGAAACAATGCCTCACACACACCTCAGTTAATAGTTCATTGGTTTCATGCCTGTGTTTCTTTAGGCTTCTTGGGAGAACATTTTCAAAGCCTTCAACATCGCTATCAAATGATATAATAGTGACCCATTCCTGATACCAAAATGTTTGATAATTTTAAATGACTCAGAATGGAGCAGCCTGGGTGCAAGCAGCCCTGAGCTTCTGGTATACTACCTGGTAGCCTTGACAATATGATGTGTCATGTAGTCTAGTTTCCACTTTTTAGTCTAAAAGCATGTATTTTGGAAGTAATAGCTCCCACCTCACAGAGAACAGTCGGTGTCATTTTTACTTAATTGGTGTAAGCAACAAGATTTCTTATGATATGGCTGTGATCCTATGTCATACAAATACATCTGCAGGCATTTAGTTAGAACATGTTTCATTTTTATTGGTGAGAAATTAGGAAGAGCATGGCAGAGTAACCTTCCCTATATTTTCTTAAGTATCATTGCTGTGCCAGTAAGGCTGTTTTTCAAGAGTATATCTTTTTCAGCTTTTGCTAAACTCCTGTTTTGTTTGCTGGATTCCCAATTCAAAGACTGCAAGCCTTTATGTCAGACTTTGAGAATAATAGAGATAAATGCAGAACGCATGGAAAATATGTAGTTTCAAAATTCTGTATCTGCATCAGTAGTCTGCTTCAGAAAACAGAAACCAACTCCCTGGTGGTAGTCACTGCAGAAGAAGTGTAGATGAGAAAGGGAATGGTTGAGAAAATTCAAAGGACAAGATTGAGAAATGACCACCATTATCAAAGGAAACAAAAGGAAAGATGAAAGGTTTTCAGCTAACAATCTCTTTAATATATATTTGTTTACTGTTGAAAAGCAGCTACATGTATATTTGCAGGGAACAATGCTTTGCAATATAAAAAATTAATATAAAACTACATTTAAATAACTAATGTCTTGGCACCAGAACTCATGCGGACCCAGGAGGAATGTGGTTCCCTTGTTAAAGTAAGTTCATTAGCATAAGAAGCACAAATATGAAGGGCAGGAAGGGAGGAGAGTTCCCATGTTAATAAATATTTACTTCATGATTCTTGAATGACAAAAATCAACAAAAGCTAGGAAAAATAAAGTCCCAGCAAACAATCCAACCTTAGCTAGGAAATGAAATCAGAAGCTTGAGTCCAAATTTTGAGTTCCTTCTTTTTTCTTAACATGAGTCACAAAATAGAAATTCCCCCCGGTTTTCCCTGCAACGTTTGATTATGCAAGTAAATAAGACTATCTCCAACCATCCAGTCTTACTTTGCCTACACCGAGGTTAGAATTTCTATTTGTTTCTTCTATATTTTTTTTCCACAAAAAGGAAAAGTAGTGGAAAATTTGTTTTCAGTAATGCTACTTCGTGTTTTTATAACATCTTTTATTTTAAAAGATCCCAGATGTTCTCTATGAGCAGATGAACTGTGTCATCTGCTCCTGAAATACAGCTAGCTGTCAAATGCCTAACACTACAGAACTCTGGGTAATACAAAAATATTTAACATTAAACAGGTGAAAGACAGGTACCATAATAGGGGTTGAAAAGAATAAATTTTCTTCATTTAAAGAACATATTTGAAAGGGGCCAAAACCTCGATTTATGGTCACCATCATTGGCATGCTGTCACAAATACCAATTAAAAGGAAATACAGAGCTCCAAATATGAAATAATGAAACAAAAAATATCAGCCTTTTTGTTGGAAACATTCTCCATAGGACTGATCCAGCTATCTCCTGCTTCACTTATGAACTCTAATGACAACACACTCACAGGTGGCTGGATGCTAGCTCAATATTGCTTGGGAGGAGCAAAAACCTCATTAGTTACCCTCCTTAAGGTACCAGTCCTGCAAATGAGTATGTATTCAAGGGATTTGTTAAACTACACATTATATTATGACAACGGCAGGGGTTTGTTTTGCTGTGTTCTGCAGCTGTTCTTACTGGACACACAATTCACGTCACGTTTTCACCCCATGCTGGCTCTGTTGCGTTTAGGGGTGAACTATCTTTTTGACTGAGGGCAGGTTGTGGCTCAGACAAAACAGGGGTCCTCCCCACTCAACCAGCAGACCCCAAACCACTTGGTTCACAATTGCTCTATTACTTAGGAAAGCATCGGTTAGCTCCCAGACACCTTCACCAGAGAAACTGGATGCGCATGTGTGCCACCATAGCCTTACACTCTTTCAGACAGAAATTAAGAAAAGAGTAATGGAAATGAACTGAGATCCTTAAGTATCACATTAATTTTTCCAGGCAGGCTGGAAAGAATGAGCCAAACCCACACTTTTTGGACTTTCCATCATTTGCTCTGTAGAAACTTGCATGGTGTAAATGAAGGGATGCCTCTTAGCCTTTGAGCTAACTGCTGTGAGGGAATTTAATAAAATAACTTCAACGGAAAGTGGTAAAACACATTTCTGAGCTGGAAAATGGAGAATCAGAAACATGGAAACCCATGCAGTCAGATCAGTGGCTCTGTGAGATTCAGCATGCATGTTCAATAGGGAAATAGAAAGTGAGTCTGCTTCTAAACTAAACATGAAACCTCTTCAAAGTACAGCTCTAATATAGATTTTTCTCCTTTAATGCCTATTTCTTCATAACTCCACTGAAGCCCAGCATCTGCTGTCTGTTTTTGCAGCCTACACTGACATACTAATATCTAAGACCAGCTTTTGCTATCCAAATTTCCCTACCATCTGGGAGGCAGTCACCTTTTGAGACAGCAATAGTGTCTGCCTTTTGAAGCACTGCTGCTGGGATTCATAACTCCTTCTGATGACGGTGGTCTTTGAGGCACAGTGGCAAAGCTGCCTCATGTGCCTACTCACATAGAGGGGGAAGTCTGGCTTCGTAGCCTCCTAGGCGGGGTTTGTACTGGAAAGATAAATTTCAGAATAAACATGTGGAGAAATTTTTGGATGGCATCGCTTGCAGCTGCAGCCAATGTTAAAGTGATCTGAATGAGAGCGGGCTTGAACCCACGGACATGTTCACCGGAATAAGAGGCTCTGGTTGCCACCATCATGAGAAATACAGACTGCCCAGGAGAGGCGGGTGCCCAGCCACACAAACCTTGCTCTGGGCACACAAACTCTCAAACACAAAAAGCAAAACCAAAGCAACTGCACAAATCAAACTCACCTGGAAAAAGGGTATTACACCGAGGACAAGTCCTACAAAGGAATATATCTATACTCTAGAAAAAAACCCCACCACATCTTTAAATAACTGCGTGAGGTAGATAAAGAGTTGGAGCTGTGCCAAAGTAAAAGTTGTAAAACTGGATTGATTTTTGCTACAGCTTGCTAAGGGCTCCCTAGAGCGGGGATGCGGTGTTCAAATATAATAATTGATGGCCTGAAAAAATATTTCTGATAAGTGTGCAACTGTAACAGAGAGCCCTGTCTGAGATGAAGCAAGCTTTTGTGTCTCAGCTAACCTGAGTACTGGGGTGACCCAAATCTGCCGTTCCCTTCCTCGATTCCAGCTATATCCTTCAGCTGGAGAGAAAATGGGCCTGAGCTTTAACAGGGCATTTTGTTAAACGCGGCCGTGGAAAAGTAATTACCTGACAGCCAGACCAGTGCGTATGAAGTGGGAGGGCTCTAGGGGAGGAGGGAATTCACATTCATTAATTGCACCCCAGCAATCCCAAAGGGCAGAGAAGTTAGTGCTAATCTAACCTCTTTTCAGCCTTCACCTTGGTATGGTGACCACCTCAAGCTCTGTGTATGTGTGTATAAATTGCTTAAGATTCAATTGAACACATTATGTTTTAAAAAGGATTTAAGTGAACATTTTCAATAGCTTCTGAAAGGGGATAATTTATTAGCTCTGAGTAAATTAAAATCTCAAGCAGGGGTAAAGACTTTAGAGATTATTTTAATACATTTTATATGCTTTCAACAGGAATGTTCCTTTAAATGGTCCAAAAATCAGCTAATTTTTTCCTATTTAGTAAATTACCTCCTAAGGCTGTAATGTTACAGATTACAATTGCTAAAAAAAGTTATGCCTTATCAAAGAGGAATAAACTGCATTTTTATAGGTTTAAATATAGCACTTTTTTGTTCTCATAATTCAGGCTGGTAAAAATGCTGTGTTCAAACAATGCCAGGAAGGGAGTGTATCTTTTACATTCTTGTTAGGTCAGATGGTAATGTAACAGAATGTCATGGTTACATCTCCCATATACCTTACTAGCAATTTAGAGTCTATTTTGTCTTTGAGATCAGACATATGATCAAATTACTCTGGTTAACTGTTAACATGCATCAGCCAAGTCTCAATAACTGCCTGTGCAAATGCTCTTAGCCCATGGCATAGTCAGAGTAATTTGGCTTAGGTTAGCCCCTTTTCACTGCGGGCTAATGTATGTCACATTATCTCGTATTTGTAGTGGACAGTTACCACAGCCTTGTTAGTCTGCAGTATCGTGCTGTGCTGAGGCTATTTGATTATGTCTGAGCCTTGAATTTGTCTGTGAAACCACTGGTTTCCAGGTTTAAGGTCTCTTTGGGAAGGATGGCAGGAAAAACATTGGCTCTGAACAAAAGTCCTGTACATCCATTCTTTACATGGTCAACAGGCTGAATTTCAAATTGTTTTCTTTATGGCAAGAAACCATACTGCCTGCTCAGCAGAGAAGTTGGCTTGGCTTCAGGCAGCTTTAAAACTATCAGCAGCTGGGAAGCCAATGACTACATTTCAAAACTAGAAATCAGTTTACATAGGGAAAAGGCTCAGGTCTAGTGTAGAATTACAGTTCTTGCAAACCACAGGAGTCAGCTGTTATGTACATCACTGCCTTAACGTTTTTTTTTCTGCTGCTGGTGAATATCGCTGTGGTAGTAAATTTAACAGTGCTAGGGGTGGTACTAGAACTTGACTATCCATTTTGGAAAGTTAACCCTGACGTGGTTTTGCCCTGGGCTATCTGGTAGTCTTCAAACTGTTCCTGGGCAGTATTTGGGAAATAGCAGAGATTCTGGGGGGCTTGGATCTCGCCAGCCCATTTCAGAAGAGAGGGTGAATGAGTGTCACTCTGTGCCAGTTCATCTCAGTGAAGAGAATGGCTCCAAAACCATCTATTTTATTAATATCAATGCAACCTAACTTACAAAAAGGACACAAAGAGTTAGTAACATGCTGAGTAGCTGGCGAGGAGTGAGTGATTTCAAAGACTGGTGAGGGTAAGATGGGGAAGTTGCTAGTAAGTGATGACGGGGTAAGAAAGAGAGTGCAATGAGAAGAATAGAGAGAAAGGTGGCTGAATTAATAGGTTTTAAGGATAAAATCAGACTGCAAAGGAAGAAAGAGCCTGGAGCAGAAATAAGGAAAACAAAATCTTACTACAGCTGAGACTGAAAGGGAAGAGTCTAAGCTACAAAATAAGTTACTCATCCTGAGAAAAGGAAAATAACCTTGGAAAGATAAATTTCTATCCAGGAATTTTTTAATTACATGAAATGGGCCAAGGTACCTTGTGGTCATTGGATGGATACTCAGATCCATACACTTATTCCATGGACTTATATGTGAAACAGTGTTTAAGAACTGCAGAACCTAAAGCTCATGACTTTTGGGGTTCAGATCAATTAGAATCTTCAATAATTTAAATGCACTTGAGGCTTTTTTTCATTGTGGAATTGTGGGGAGGGCAGGAACAGAAGTGGCCACCTGGGAACTGTTTTATGGGGCTCAGGAAAGAGGTTGTTAACCTTTTATTTGCAGATTTCTGTGTTGCCTGTCTGTATGTATCACTTGGCCATGTGTGTGCAATACGGTGGTTGCTATTAGGGTTCTGAGGGGCTACATATTTTTAATTGTTGATTGTTTCAGAGAAAGTACTTGTCCATTACCCCAGTAAGTCTGGCAACCAGGACAGACCTGAGCAAAAAGTAATCATTCAGCAGGATTCTATCTCCAAACCTGCCCGATGCCAATCCTGACACACAGAAAAGATCCTAAACATTATCTTTCCTCTTATAAAACACCTAAACAGCTCCATGGATGGGCAGACCAGATGCATCTTCACTTGTCTGTGAAGACATATCCTTGTGTCTGATTATTTAGTCCTATAAGAGTCATAAGGTGATTTTTCAAACAAGTCCATTGAGCCCTGTAACTAGTGAAATCTGATTTCCCGTGAATCTGTTTCCTGACTATTGTATTTTGGTTTCCAAAAAGGTCCTGAATCTGACAGAAGCTTTTTACAAGTATAGTAGCTTACGAAATCGCTCTCCACTGCAGGTCTTCCCACCCAAGAAGGAGCATTTAAGGTGTTTCTTCATCTGTGCCTGCATCCCTATACATTTTTAAGAACTGGAGTATCTCTTAGATCTCACTACTCTTTCAAATTTCTTGGAGGCAGTGAGGTCAGAGGGTAGACAGGGGATGCAGACAGGTACAGGAATTCTTTTTCACTGAAAACACTAACTCATTGGTTGTGATGGTAATTCTTGGGACATAAGAATTTCTGTGCTGGGCTTATCCAGTGTTGAGCCTACCCAAGTATCTTACCTCTGCTTACCAGTACCTTTTACTAGTAGACCAGCATCTATTTAGTCAGAGAGTGAAGTCTTGCCAATAAGAAATTTATGGACAAAACCACAAAACCACTAGTCTTATATTCTTTTGTTGAAAAAGTTATTTTTTATCTCATTGTCTCATATCTGTCATGGTTTCCACAAACATTTTTGAATTATCTCCTTTTTTTGCTATGCTTTTTTTTTTTTAAGAGAGAATGCCTCTTGAAAAGAATATAGTTTCCCTAATAATGCTATACCACTGTCATATACTGACATTATAATAATTTCTGTATAATTGTTGTCTTTTACTCTTTGATGCCTTCTGTAATGCCAAAACTCTTTTGACAAATAACTGCACCACAGCAACAATCACCATTTCTCCCTCTCAGAAGATACTTTCATTAACTTATACTCACTGCTCTTTAAACTCATCTCTCTTTAAACTCAGAGCTCTCAGTAGTTCAAATGGTTCCTCCTTCAACATACCTTAACCTGGATTAATTGAGTTTTGCCTGCCACCATGCCATCCTTTCACCTCCCTTCCTTCAGCCTCTCTGGAGCACTCAGTAAAGTTCTTTAGTGTTGATCAGACTTTGTGCTACCCCTAAGGATGGTCAGCTAAGTGTTCACACTGATTTTCATGTCACTAACTTACAAAACAGTATCAATGAATGGCAATATGCAGTTTTGGAGTATCCTAGTGGTAAATATTTTTTTTTCCCCCTTAGAAAATGGAGCAGTTTCTGCTTTGTGATGTACTGTTTTCAATCCACTGTACTCCCTCATGCTGTTCCTGTTTTGACAGTTTCCTACTAGGAACTTGCAAAAAAACTTTCAGCAATCCAAATATATTAGATCAACCCCATTTCTTTTAATTTTATGTTTTGCTGTTGCACTCAAGGAACACTTGAAGAAAAGAGTGATCCGTTATCCATTACCAAACCATGCTGCTTTGTCCCAATCATATCATAGCCAGCTAAGCATTTTATACATTAGCATTTAAATCAGTGAAGGTCCTTGGCAGATTACTTGGAGGTATGGCTCCCTTGTACCCTTGAATCTAATGGCAGCTGAGAGCTGGTCCAGCGCAGGACGACGAGGAAGGGAGATGCACTGAAGGGGGATGTGGTCTTTGGCTTTGCAGCTGCAGAGTGGTCCCAGCAGCAAGCTGGCCCTCCTGCAACCCCAACTCCATCCTGCAACCCTGGTAGTCTGCTGTCCTGGGGTACTGCCTGCTGTTGCTTGTGCCTTGAGCCAGCCAGGCTCTCAGCTCTTCGCTAAAAATAGCAGAAGTCTATCAACATCCCAGCACTTTGCTAAATCCCTTTTAACTCTTGTCCATTTCTGCCTTCTTGGGGTTCAACACTCTCATTTGCTTTCAACATTTTATTTTACTATCTTCATCTCCCATGACCACTTTTCTCAGTCCAGTTAGGACTGTGTAGCCTAACAGAGCTAGAGCCAAACACTTCTCATTGTGTCTTTCCAACCACCTCAGTCCTCCTTCACTTATTCCTTCCTCCTCTTCCTCTCCTCCCTCCCAAAATCTCTCCTACCTCTATCTTTTGTGGTGGTTTTATGTGCCTTGGCAACCTGGCTCTCACTTTTGAGCAAAGGCTCATCACTGTCTTCAGATCTCACACGTTGTACTATCAAGAATCAGATGCATCCTGGAATGTATTGTGGACTTCTGACGCCCATAAAATCAAGAGATTGAATGAAAGTAGTGGACACATTAATATCACTAGATATAAGGAGATACTACAATATACTTGAAGATAAATTATAGAAGGCAGGGACATTTAAAGCCCCACACCCCAATACTGGAGACTTAGAGATTGAGTTCGCAGAATGCAGATCAGATCCTTTCATTTATTTTTTACTGAATTTGTGCTCCAATTCCTAGCTAGGATGTAACTGCAGTAATACAAATTTAATACTGACCCTTTAAAAATGATTCACTGGCCATTTTTCACACTTGTTTTATGAAACAGTCAAAACATCTTTTTTACTCCTGCTCTTAAGAATTTTTGGATCTGTAAATAGAAACATGTATTTTTATCTTCTATCTACTATTAGAAGCCTCCAATCTGGGGCACATATTGTGCACTGACTACAAGAAATACTGAAGCACAGAAATGCCAAATGAGCATTCTGTTTCAAGAGACAGAAGCTACCATTTCAAATGTCCTTGTGCAAGAATCTTTGTCATGGTCACTAGGAACACGTCTGAATAGTAAAAGACAAGGGGTAAAATCTCGTTAACTTCAGTGGGGTCAGGGTTTCAACCAATTTGCTTCTTCCTACAAACCTAACCTTGCCAGTACTTTTAATGTGTTGCTTTAAACACATTCAAAGTTGATGCAACTTATTCTTCTAGTATTATTTCCCAGATGTTTGTGCATCTAACAATATCCTTAAAAAGGTGCTGTTAATAACGCTGACAATTTTGATTTTTTGAAAGTGGCATCTAATTTTAGAAAACCATTAGATAACTTCAAGTGAAAGATTCACCAAGTAAATGTTACTTTATAAATCTTTCGGTCTAGATGGATGATTTAAATACTAGTTTCTAATTTTAGTTTTACTTGCCTAAGGGTTTAGACTATCATGAAAATCAAACTGATAGCTTTATAAACAATGAAATAAAAAACATTTAGTTGCAACATTTTGAAATTTTTCCTATAGGCAGATGTAAAATACTGTTTATTTCTGTAGTGCTGCTTACTGAAGGTGCATACAATGTGAACAAATATTGTAGCTTTTATATAGATGGCCTGATCCTCGAATTCCAAACACTAAGGACTGGAAAGCAATGCAAGAGCTAAAGATAAGTTTTTTATAAATCTGCATTTATTTGAGTTATGGATGAATAAAATATAGGGCACATAAATGTGACAGTACCTTCTAGGTTAGTAGATTGCACAATCTGGACTTTCACAGCTACAGTATTTTCTCATGCATGTGTTATGCTAAGAGTACTAAAAATACCTAGATTTAAAAGACGGAGCTGACAAAACATCTAAGTAGTGATGAAATACTCAGATACACATGAATTACATCTTCCAAAGAGGTCTCTTGAAACTAAGTGCAAAGGCCTCCATTCTCTACTCACATTGATTTAAATCAGAGGAAACTTTTGGGGTGAAACCTTAACTATATAGATGCCAACAGTACAGTTCAGAAGAGGGTGGTGGCAAGGTTGATTTGATGGAGCCTTTAAACTCCTGGGTGCAGTCATAAAATTATGTCTATCCACTTTTTACTTCAGAAAACTAATAATAAAGACACAAATACCTAGGCTGCAGAGGTATCTTAATTCTTTATCTTTTGATATTCTATCTAGTAGGCTACAAAGAAAAAAAGCTAAAGTTCAGGTTCCTTCATTAGAACAATTAAAGCCATGACCAGAGAAGGCCCATTTGAGCATTGTTACACTGCTATATTAAAAAAGTACAGGGGCCAGTTCAGACACTGTTATCTTGATCTTCTGTTGTGTTAATTTTCCCATTTCTTCTTGGTTTTAGCCATGTTTTCAGCATTCTTTGCACCTTCAGATAACCTCATCATACCAAACCCTATGGCGTGCCACGTGTGGTCACTTTCATAGTTCAACACTCACCAGCCTCATTGGCTACAGCACAACCTCCTCTGATGTTTGGTTCCTTGAACTGAAACCAAAAGAAGCTTTAGGTTCATGGGGACATTTTATGGACTCCAGAAGAGAGTCATGGTCAAGAGCTGTTACTTCACAGACCCTCAACTGCTCTAGGAAGGATTAGTCTGAATCATAGAATCACAGAATCACAGAATGTTAGGGATTGGAAGGGACCGCAAAAGATCATCTAGTCCAATCCCCCTGCCAGAGCAGGAACACTTAAGTGAGGTTACACAGGAAGGCGTCCAGGCAGGTTTTGAATGTCTCCAGAGAAGGAGACTCCACAACCTCCCTGGGCAGCCTGTTCCAGTGTTCTGTCACCCTCACTGAGAAGTAGTTTCTTCTCAAATTTAAGTGGAACCTCTTGTGTTCCAACTTGAACGCATTACCCCTTGTCTTACTGTTGGGTGTCACCGAGAAGAGCCTGGCTCCATCCTCCTGACACCCACCCTTTATATATGAAGCCATGTGAAAGCCAATCTGTTGGTGCCTGGCGGACTACTGCTTACAGTTTCTAGGGGAAGATATTTTTGCCTGTCTTCAGATTCTAAACTAAAATGAAAAATACTTTGATGGGCTGGAAAGTTAATGCGAATCATTTGAAATGAATATATTCTGACTTCTTTAGTGTTATTATGATACAGTTCCACTTCCTGCAAAATGCAAGTTGACTAACCTGCCATGCTGTTATGATCTCAGCTGGAACAGAGCCAAACGACACTTAGATGGTAAAAAAAGATGCCCAGGGTTGACATTACTGTTAAGATGGTTGTTAAACAGGTAGCACTGAGAGAAACAGGAGCATTCAGATACTGGTCAGGCTCTCAGCTGAGTGTGACACTCTTTTGGAGCCCTGCTCCCATACTAAACTTGCTCTTCCTACTTTTTACAGAAGCTCTGACACCCATGACATTTCAATGTAGTTATATGCACAGCAAGTTAATTAATGCTAGCTAATAAGCAGATGATGTAATTTGTGCATTTTAAATGCAGAATACCACCACTAACCATCATTAATAACCTCCTCTACAGTACAGGAGTGTAAATCTTCTCCTGTGTTATTTATGCTTAG
The DNA here is from genome assembly GCF_036013445.1 of Caloenas nicobarica. Taxonomy (NCBI): domain Eukaryota; kingdom Metazoa; phylum Chordata; class Aves; order Columbiformes; family Columbidae; genus Caloenas; species Caloenas nicobarica. Next base: position 149,197,398 of record NC_088245.1, on the reverse strand, counting down.
GGTTAGATTTCATCTCACATAACTTTAGCTGTCAAGTTTAAGTCACTCATCATAGACTCACTTTGTAGTCACTGGAGATAGACATCTCCAAAGGGTGATTCCTTCCATCTCTCTTCAATACCTGTCTTCAGATGGGATGAATCACCCTCTGGAGGTGCCTATCTCTCTCCATTGTCTAGAGAGGGAGTCAACATGACTTTAACTTACAGACATCTAACAGAGACTTCTAACTTATAGATAGTGAAAGTGAAATGTATCCCACCTTCAGCATGCTGTACTTAAAGTAGTTCTCTGCTTGGTGTAAAGAGGATTGAAGGAAGATTTCTCTAAGTGCAAGCATGGTTTTGTTGCTGCTGGTAGGAATGCTTTGCTTTCTTCTCTTGCCTGCCTGAGATGCTGACAGCTCTGATGTTAATAATGGAGCACAAGTCGGGCTTCAGCGATTTGCAGAAAAAAAGCAAGTTATGTAATTTTTTTTTGGGGTAATAGCTGCAGTCTGGGAAGAATTGGCCTGAAACTGTCTGAAGCTGAGAGAATCTTCCATGTTAAACAGTTTAATTTCAGGATAATATATCCATGACTGATTTTTTTTTTTTTAAAATCTAATGTATTTCATTTGCTGTATTAAGTATCTTCATTTGTTCCTAAAATTCTTAATTAGGTCAAATTAAAAATTTCAGTACATCATTTTCAAGTGTGAATTTAGGGAGAGAAAGTTTTGCAATCTATTACATTGTAAAAAACATCCCACATATCCTTGTGTGATGATAAAATATTTCATGAATCAGACAAAGAAATTTTGACATTGATAAATAGAAAGGCTGCATGATCTATCACCTGACACTCTCCCAGAACTTATCCATGGCTTGGGTTCATCTCTGCTTTTCTTCCTAACCTGCACAAGTCTGTGTATACACACACACACACACAAAAAGCAGTTTCATTCGAGAAATTACTTCAAACAGCTACATGAAAACTACTCTTGAAAGGAGAGGAAGACACTTTATGATGTTGCCAAGACTTGTGATTTAACCATGCATTTTGCAACAATGAGTATTTTTAATGCCTTACCTTCAAAAATCCTGTTATTACCTGATATTCTTTGTTTTTATTAAAGAAAAAAAAAGACATTCCTAATGATCTGGACTGCAGAGGAAAGTTAAAAAATATGAACTGTAAAAGCTCAAATCAAGAAGGTGACAAGTGAAAAGAAGCAATTAATGTAACACTTTATAATTTTTGGAGGCTTGACTTGATTTTTTTTCCCCTCAACTAAAGTACAAATTTCCCATAGGATTTTCTTTTCAGGACCACAGTTCTTGATGAGGTTAAAGTGAGACATATAACTGTGTGATCAAATTCATGCCTGGCCAACGGGTCAAACTAAACGCTATGCATCCCTCTACATCCGGATTTTTTCCAATAAAGTGATCTTACCGGATGGCTAAACCTGAACAGGATTTCATGAGGTTTTACATGGGATTTGCTCTGTTTTGGAATAACGGCTTTGAATTAGAGTTTGCAAAGAACTAGAAGGGTAATCTGTCCTGAACTGGGGTGCTGCAAAGGGGTGAATTTCATCTGAAGACAACTGAATCCAAAAATCTTCCTGAAAGAAAATTATAAGGCTACTCACAGTGTCTAAATTTAGATATTAAACGAAATGCCTAAGGTAGGAAGTTAGTCTCATAAGACTTCCTGTCTTACCAATAGAAAGGCAGTCCTGCAAAACACCTTAGTGAACTTTCTACTTTGAACTAGCTATTGAAGGAGCCTGATCTCCTGATTATGGCGTCTCGGTGTCAACCCAGTCCTGCTTTCTGGAGCATAAGGCAGATTGGAGGTTGAGCCCCATTCTCAGTTACATTCATTTTGTAAGGGTCACTGGCATGGGACTTGTGGTGGCAAAGGAACAGGGAAATAAACTATGTCCCAAAACCTGTGTGGATATGGCTACACTCTACACTACTATTGCTTCTTGCTCCAGAAGGCACTGGAGATGGGCTTGCTCTAGGCAAGCATATGGAATTACAGGCTGTTAAGGGAAAGTTTGGAAAGTGCCAGCTGTCCTCACTTCATACATCACAGAGGATATGTAGAGGAAAGAATAGTGCTTAGAGTAAGTTTATAACTGGGTGGTACAATCATGTAGGGTTTTTGGGTAGCTGACTGGGGCTACACTGAGTCTGAGCAATCTTCCAGGACTGCAATGTGGAAACCTGGGTTGCTCCAGCAAGACAGATGCCCCTTACTTACAGCCACAAAGAGCTGGATGCTCAGGACGTTCAGGAAGCTCAGGTGTTCATTGTAATTTTGAGAATGCACTTAAATTGTGATAGCCCTCCTTCCAGAAAAACTGGTCAAGTTTTTTGGGTAAAACTGATCGAGTTGCATTTATACTGTCCTGCAATGTAAATAGACGTTCCTCTTGATTGCTCAAGTTTGGCACTGGTGCTACTGTGTAAAGTTAGTGAAGTCCTTTCTATATTAGATTGTCTTTACTGCACTGAAGACCAGGCCCTCCATTCTGAAAAATGTTATGTACTTTTACTCAGCAGATATTAGTTCAGAAAAACCTGAGTATCTTCAGTGACTGCTGTTTTTAGGTTAAGCAGTCCTAAAACTGTGCTTGATTTGGAAAAGTTCAGGATTAACATGCCATTTCTGCAAATCCATAATCAGAGCAACTTCGTAGCAAACAGCAGATTAGAAAGCAAGCCATTGCATGTATGGCGTGGCCCAAAACAGGTGCACTTGCAAGGTAAAGGACTGGCAGGATCCTGCTTAATGAACTAGGATCCCATTGTGTGATGTGCCTAACTTGCCTGGTTTTCAGTTCTGTCTAAAGTGTCCTTAGATCTTTCCTCCTTCCTTCCTTCCTTCCTTCCTTCCTTCCTTCCTTCCTTCCTTCCTTCCTTCCTTCCTTCCTTCCTTCCTTCCTTCCTTCCGTCCTTCCTTCCCTCCGTCCTTCCTTCCTTCCCTCCGTCCTTCCCTCCATCCTTCCCTCCGTCCTTCCCTCCGTCCTTCCTTCCCTCCGTCCTTCAGTCCTTCCCTATTTCTGTCCTTCCGTCCTTCCTTCTGTCCTTCCTTCCATCCTTCCTTCCTTTCTTCCTTTCTTCATTTCTTCCTTTCTTCCTTTCTTCCTTCCTTTCTTTCCTCCTTTCTTTCTTTCTTTCTTTCTTCCTTTCTTTCTTTCTTTCTTTCTTTCTTTCTTTCTTTCTTTCTTTCTTTCTTTCTTTCTTTCTTTCTTTCTTTCTTTCTTTCTTTCTTTCTTTCTTTCTTTCTTTCTTTCTTTCTTTCTTTCTTTCTTTCTTTCTTCCTTCCTTCCTTCCTTCCTTCCTTCCTTCCTTCCTTCCTTTCTTCCTTTCTTCCTTTCTTTCCTCCTTCCTCCTTTCTTTCCTCCTTCCTTCTTTGCTTCTTTCTTTCTTTCTTTCCTCCTCCCTTGGTAAAAATTTGCCTGACCATTTACTTTGGAAGCAGATTACTTAAGCTCAAAAAATCATCTTACTTCAGAATTAGAGGAAAAGATTCAGGTGAGTAAACACAGATGTTTTGTGCCCTTTGAGATGTTGTAGGGTGCCCAAGATGTCTGGGCTGGCTGATCTAACACAGGGGATCCATTCCCTCCTGGAGCAGGGGAACGATGCCCTGTTCTGTCCAAACTGGCAAAGAACACCCAAATATCCTTCAGAGTGTCTCTACCTGGAACTGTTCCAGTACAGCTACTCTGCATTAAAACAATCCACAACCCTATACCTTATTCTAGAATAATTTTAGTGTAAGCTATCATCCTAAATTGCCTGCCACAGACAGCTTGGTTAACAACCTAATCAATGCTTGCCTCAAGATATTATTTAGAATCATTAACAATAGAAAGGAGAGGCTAATGGGCATCTACGCAGAGAGATGCATGGAAACATAGGCAACAATTTTTGGGAACAAAACTTGAGACCGTGTATATGCAAATTGCATTGGTTTAACTAAGAACAGTATTTAAACTCAATGTAGTTAAAACAGTCAAATAGGTTGTGTCAGCTCTTTTAAATCAGTATAAGCCTGACAGAGCTTGGTTTAACCTATATTGGGTTAAAGTAAACCAAAATAAGCTGCTTGTAACCCAACATCAATGTGTCTACACAGAGTTTGTACTGAATTAATGAAACCAATTTTGAACTATTTTAAGTGAAAACAGTGCTAGATCTGTGTACAGACAAAAGATTAACTGGACTATGATTGATTAGATATGGATAATGTAGCCAATGTTGGGGGATATAAGAGAGAAAGAAATCAAGATCTGGACATAACGAAAAAAACCTGGATGGATATGTCCAGGCAGCATTGTGCAATATTCAGATACATAAAAGGAAGAATATTGAGATTATAGCCATTTCCCTACATAATATAAGGTCTCCGCACATCAATATGCATTACTAGATATGCAGGCAGATAGTCTAAGTATGGAAAAAGGACGGAAGTTTAAAGTGGATGCATGGGGAATGGGTGTAAACCAGAATAAACGGCTCATGTCCTTAATGGCAAAGAAACAAGAATGCCGCCTGGAATACTACTGTGGAAACAGCAAATATAGCAGAACAGATCTTACCACCCTATATTTTTTTCCTCTTTACTTCTCAAAGGTCTTCATGTGCTAGCATTCTGAAATGGAAAAATAATGCAAAGAGCTTTTTCTTGTGTTGTTTGAGATTGCCTTTTTTTTTAGACAAGAACTGTTTTACTACCTCAAAAATTTGAAGATGTTCTCAGCACAATATAAAAATTGGTCATGGAAAATGTAAATGCTCTTTTGACTTAAGAAGGGAATCACTTCATAATTTACACTATCTCTACTTGAGAAGGGAACAACTTCACTATTTATGAGTTATTGTTTTTCCCCTCTTCATTAAGCATTCCTTGTCTGTGTTTCTATCTATTTAGTGCATATTCTTCCCACTCCCTTGTCAATGCCCTTAGATAGAAGGGATATATTTCAGACTCAGCACACAAAGAACTTTCATTTTAACACACAGCAAATTAGAGGCACTGTACGTGCGTGTATATGTGGTGTACCACAGTATTAACCTCTGATGTGGATTTGTCCTCCTTGGGTAATCTTTTGCCCACATCCCACCACTATTTTCTAATATTTGCAAACCAATTAATTTATCTTTTAGAGGGAGTGCTTTGCAGAATTTACCAGTGACTATATATGTAAAAGAGGATCCATTACAATAAAATCTGAAGTATTGTCATTGTTGACAAGAAGCTGAGTGACGTGAATTACATACAGTATATACAGAAGTGTGGTTGCCCTATAAATTTTTCTGTCTCTCTAAACAAAGACAAAAATAGGTATAACTAGCCTGATACTGTTTAGTTATGTAACAGATTGAGGGTTTGGGTTTTAGTCACTGAGAATGTGATAAACAACATTGTGCATTAATGCAGAAAACAGATTGAGCTTTTTAATGGTACATCAAATAAGACTTTATTAGCATCTATTAGGTTCAACCCAAAGCCCGGGAAATAGCATTAATGAGCATCATATATCAGTCTGTCTGTTATTAGATAACATTATCCCTTAAAACTAGCAAGTCATATAGTACTTTATACTTTTTACCTTTATCTTTAGAATTAGCTGCTGACATCCTCTCCTGTTACACTGGCCTTACTATTAGTAATAGTGAACCAATTTATAAACCCATTAGTGACACTTTTTCCCGAAGATAAAAACAGTCAAAATTATCTGGCAGCAATTAATCTTAATGGCTGTATGCAGTAAACAGCAATGGGCTAATTCCAGCTCTGTCAGCCCCATCAAACAATCCCACATTAGGCAGCTTTTCACTGATCCATTAAGCATATTCAGAACAACAACAAATTCAATGCTGAAGGCATATGCACTAAACATTACAACAGTGATCTTCTGAAGCCATCATTATCTCTTAAATAGTACTTCCCCCATGTATTATCATTATGCTGTACATTAGAAATACTTTGATTAAACTCCCTTAATTCATAACAGCCAGCTGCAGACCATTTATGCAGTTAATCTCAACACAACAGCTATTGAGGAAATATAACAAATGAAGGCTGTAAACTGGAAGTCATTACTAGGAAAGATACTGGTTTCCTAGCCCTGGTAGTGCAAAGTGCATGGCAAGATTGTGCTTTAGGATGACAGTAATGCAGACGGAAACCACTAATGACCTTCCACACATCCTGCAACACGTGCAGCAGGGATTGCAACTGTAAAGGTGTGTGCAGGAGCCACCTGACAAGCTGTCAGCAGGAGTGGCAAAAACATCCAGAAGCCCCTTGCCCACAGGACCAAAATATCAGGCAAGACCTGGCTTGCAAACCGTAGCCTCTCCATGGCTTTGCTGGCTTCATCTGGCACTCACAGTAATTTCTCTCTATGAAAGAACAGTTCTGATTTCTTCCTCTATGAATCTTGAGTTAGTAGCAGTGACACTTTGAAAGACTGCAGACCTTTGAGTTTCCTTTCCTACAAGTAAGAGCTGTTTTGAGAATTTTTATTAGACTGTTTTCTCTTTAAGATATAATGGATATGGTGTGGCAAGAAAATTTGCATAAAGCTTTCCATGGTGATGTAAACAAAACAATATTATCAGGACTGGAAAGAAAACAGTAGTTAATGTATATTTCCACTCTGACCTGAAATTCACATGAGGTATCCTCATTTAATAACATGAAAATGTTAAATAGATAAAAGTTGATGATATTTCCTTAAGTTTTCATCAAATGTATTACATTAAAAATATGTGTTAAAAAGTCACTCGGATGGGTTCATGCTGCATGTTAGGGAAAAACGGGAGCTAAATTTGTGTTACTAATCTAGATTGTACCTTTTTTAATTTAAAAAATACCCCAAGAAATCGGTGGGATTTGGGTACAAAAAACACTTTCACAAATTCTTTACTTGTCAAGTGTAAAGAAACCATAAAAATATTAGTGAATAAGGTCTATGTCTTTTGCAGTTCTTCACCATATATAAATAGTTTATTTGATTTTAAAGATATAAACCACAGACACAGTGTCTACCTTGCAATGAAATGATCAAATAAATAAAACTTCAATTTGGCACGAGCCTGCCAGTTCTGATCTTAGTTTCAGTTCATAAGTCCAGCTCACTTGAAGGTGGAATGCAAAACCTCCGCAGCACCTTCAGGACCCGTACTGAGGGGCAGGCAATGGCATGCAACAGGCACCAACACCCTTTAGAGGCCTAGAAGAATTAACTTCCCAACGCTTCAGTTAAAATCAAGGCGAAAAGTCTCCCTACAAGTCCAGTTTAATACTCTTATTATTTTCTAAAGCTCACACACTGCTGGAACGTGTAAGGCTTCGGCTCTGCACCATTTTCCCTGTGAGCAACTCGCACAACCTGTGCTACACACACCTTAGCAGCAACACAAAATACACTGGCTTGCTTGTAAGCAGAGGAATGCAACATGGCCACTTTTCAGATGGGGGCTCATGTGTAGTCTTCCCTCTGTGTGGAGAGGCAGATCTGCATGCCGTGTTAGGTGTTGTGCACCTCCTAAGCAGAAAGAGTGAATTTTGCAAAGATACATCCATCTTAACCATAAACATGAGCAGACCAGAGTTACAGACTATCACAGCATTCTGCCTTTCAGAGGGAAAAGAACGATCTTGTGTTTCAGACGCTCGTTTCAAACCGTCACTCTTCCTGCCTCCACAGTGCCTTGCCATACAGTCTTAGGTAAGTCACTTTATGTTTCTGTGCCTTGGTTTCTCTTCTCTGTAATGTTCATAAGGTGACTTTGCCACATGGCAGAGCTGTCGCCAAGCCTAGCTGGTAATATGTACGGCACTTCCAAGGTCTTTGATCAGAACAGAAAAATGCTACGTCATTTACACTAAGGTGTTCTGCTTCTTTGTTCCCACAAACAGATTTATGTAGGACCTTTAGGCATCAAGAACTCTGCCTATGCCTCAGAGCTACTCTGGGTCATTGCAAAACCAGCATTGCTTCCCGGCAGGTCTGATTATCTCCTGAGATTATGGGAATGAGCAGAGATCGTTGTGGCTCTCAGAAGGAAGGTGCTGAACATGCAGAAACTACATCCCTGCCTTCAGCCTTCACTGCCACAAAAGTGAGCAATCTGTTTTTTAACAAGCAACAGTAGATAGATCAGTTTCAGAAATCACTTCTCCATGACAGTCTCATTCATGCTGTTCTAGAGCAAATTGGATGCCAATCTTTGGAAGGACACAAGGTGAACTTAATCTTTAGCCCATTACTGGTGATCTGGAGATGACTTATAACAAGAAAAGCACCTGGAAATGAAAGCTTGTTCCTCAAAGCAGTAGAAAGTTGGGTAATTCAATTTTTTCTTACACAGAAGCATTTCTAGATACAACTTCAGGCAATGCGGAACATTAGACACTCTGTTGAAAATCAAGACCCCAGCAGAGTCTGAGCACTCAAGAGCAAGGCATCCTCTGACCAAAGATATCAAAGTCTGAAAATTTTCACTTCAGTGCGTAAACATAGTTGAAGTTTCCGGCTGAACAGAGTTGTCAGTGTCCCAGATGTAACTTGTAAATTCCACATATATGAAATATTAATTTGGGAAAAAGTATTTTTTCCCAAACTTGGAGACTGACTCACCATCGTCTCCAGCAGGCAGAAGGATCTGTGATATGAGGTGACAATTATAAGCTACAAAGTGTGCCCGAGACATTATATGTAACCATCTTTTTCCAGTTTCACATTTGTTTTCCTTTCCCAGCAGCAATTTTTTTCCTTAAAAGATAGTGGAAAATGTCATAAGCAAAGCATTTTCAACCATTTATTTTAATTTTCAAGATATGATTTGCCTGGCTGTAACGTCTGCAGTAGGTAAGTGCTAACCTTCTGAACAAAGCAGATCTGTACATCTTCCTCTCCCAGAAAACGGAATGGCAGAATTCGTCACCTCACAGTGGACCTGATTCTGGAGTAATAGATACTCTGCAGATGACAAGGAGTACATGTTAGAATGACAAATTATTCCTGGTTGCTACTTGCTCACCCCAGCACAAAAATTTCACTTAGTTGCAGTTTGACCAGGAAACGCCTTTTTTTTTTTTTTGGTTCAGGCTTCTTATGACTGTCTGCAGAAAAGACTATATGGCTATGTATATACCCTTCAAATGCAGTAACGGGGAGGCAGGGCGGGGGGGTACTCTGTTTACTTTCCAAGGACCATTTACTAATCTTGAATTTAGCTAACCAAGCAGCATAGCAGGGAGTTTATAAAGATTCCCATAATTCTGCCTAGTGTGCAATCCAAGCACAGAGCTCTCACTGTATCAGTAAGAATTCGGGACTAAAGAGAAAATATATACCTAGTGAGTTGCTTGTAGGAAAATGGTTATGTTAATTACAGATTAATTTAATAGATGAATTTTATTTTAAATTATGGACATTGTTGCTGTTTAGTTTGACAATGTATGAACAAATGTGAAAATAGCTGTATAATGTGTCCTAGTTTTTCACAAAAGGAATATAATATTGATGAGAACCATAAAATTGTTTGGTCAGAGTATGAATTGTTTTTCTTATTATTGTTATATTTCAAAATTCAAACCTGATTTTCAAAACAAGAATATTGTTCTCTTTAGTTTAACTTCAGTTCATCTAGTAATGGTAAAGAACTTTGACAATATTGCATGGATCTAACTGATAAAATTCCCAAAGCATGACTTTAAGTACCCAATTCAGGACTGCAGTGCAATGTGCATAAAAGTGAAGTGGACTGTTCATAGAATTATTGCTATTAATTACATTAATAGGTAGCAGAAGAACACGAGTTATGAGTTAAAAGAGAACATCTCTACTAAGAGACAACAGAGGAGAAGAATACTTTGCAGGTTTTATTTTGTTCGCTTATTAATTTAAGTTACCTTTTGCACGAAAGTTTCTATTGTAAGAGTTAATTAAAGCTCTGACAGAGAACCCGGAATTGTCCAATTTTATGACTTTTTTTCTAGTTCTTCAGTATCTTCATATATGTGGAAGAATTTCCATATAAAAGAAGTTTCCTTTTTTTCAGTGGGACTATTAATGTGTGCAAACTTTAACTGAGTCCAAGTATAAGCTCTGTGTGCTGACAGAATGTTAGGAAATCAAGTCGAACGAGTGGTCAGATAATGAACAAAAGTAACTCTAGAAATCAGAAAACTGATTTATAGAAAGCAGTGCTAAGGGGTGTAGGGTTTCCATCTCTAAGGGACAGACTATAAGCAATGAAATGGAGAAGTGGTTTTCAACCTTTTTGAATTTGCAGACAATCTAAAAATATTTTTAGTGGAGAGGAATACCAATGTAATATATTTAAGCTTGCAGATAATAAAACAGCTTTTTCAGGGAACACTGACAGGAAACCCAAGGATCCCCAAGGGTTCACAGGCTATAAGCAAGAAATCACTGAAAGGAATAATACCAATTTATCTACCCCATTCTAGCTTTGATTCTTAAGTTTGCCATGTTGTCTTGAATCTGCCTTACTAATTAGCTGGAGTTATATTACCATACTGCTTACATATCTAGAAATACCAAAGAAACCTGGAGAAGTAATTTTATTGAGTTTCATCATGTCTCTTCTAAGAAAAATTGTATTTCATGAAGGAAAGAAAAGGAATCAAATAATGTTTCCATTCATATACAATGTGTCAGTAACTTATAAACAATTTTTCAATGACCACACAGCTGCACTCACTGTAGGTTTGTGTTTGTTTTGTTTTTTTTTTAAAAAAAAGCTCACATAATGCTTACATAGTCTCTGAAAGCATAGCATCTTAATAGAGGAAGAGGAAGCCACTGGAGTAATTAGAAAGGTATATTGTAGTGCATATAATGGCAGAAGGATGTTTGTATTATAGTCCAACACATCATTAAGGATGCAATTGTTATTTAATGTGGCACAATCATCTTTCTACTCTTCATGAAATCCACTTAAGTAATTACTTTTCTTAGCTCATTGGCTCTATGAACTGACAGTTTAGAAAAGTGCTATGTCTAAAGAAATACTGAATCTCCATTTTTATAATACCCTACCTCTTTTTAAGCTTGACTGTTAGTGCTTACCTGAAATGGCTGTTTTGAAAAAATGGTGAGGAGAGTGTGGAAGAGAGTGAAAACTGGATAAGGGGGGAGAGGGGAGGAAAAAGTACTAAGAGGTTACAGAGCTGCCTTTAAAAATGAAAATATTAAATGAAAAACCCTGCTCGCTTTTTCTCTACAGTGTATCCCTTTTCCTCAGTCTTGTTTTTGGAACATATATATATATAAGTATAAAAGCAATTAACTGGTGTGTCTGCATGATGTTTAGTAATTTTTGTGTTTGTTAACAGCAGAACGCTAGTTCAGTAGTACATGACTTTGAGTTGCTTCCAATCCATTTTTAGGAGGAGTAGCTTTACAAAGTACGGCTTTCAAGATTTGGGAGAGTACGGTCTTATGAAAGTTAGCGGGGAACATTAAATAACATGTTATTTTATTTTCTAATCTTTTTGCACTTATGACCGCAATAATATATGGGAGCAGACAAACATCAGCTATATACTCAAAGCTCATTCGTTTTTTTTTTCCTGTCATGCATATTTTAATATAAAGTTCAAGCCCATTCTGCAGAGCAAGCCCAGCATTCAGCACACACAGCACTGAAGTGCAACATTTAAATTGCCCAGGAGCGTGGGGCTTTTTTTTCATTTTAATCTTTAAGCTCTCTTTCAAAAGATGTTGTATTCTTCGTGTTTACTAGCATTACAACAAGGTAAGTCTGAAATACCTTTATCTTATTTGGCAGATCTATGTTTGATGCTCTTTGTTTGAATAGAAGTGTCAGCTGTATTTTACTTTATTATATAAAAAAGTTTCAGAATTTAATTAAGGGTCAAGTACCCACAGTAGATAAATGCAACAGCTAAAGCATATTTCTGATCTCTCTGAAGACTGCAATCATGAAAATTATTATCATTGAGTAAAACTGGTCTCAATGATGGTGACTCGGAGATGGAATCTGTGTTAGTCAGCCATAATTTACATAATAATGGGTTCCGAGTTTTCATCAGCACCTTTTGTTTGTACAGTGCTTACTGCTACAGTAAATTGTCAAAATGTCATTCCTATCCAATCAGCCAGAAAATATCAACAGTAAACAAGGCACAAGAAGAAATTCTCTGATTAAGAGTATGGTGGAGGAAACAGTAAAACGGGACACTGTAATAGTTGTAGCAGTCTTATTCTGATATATTAAACAACACTGCTGAACAACTTATGAAACTTATTATTATTACTTAATGAAGCAATGTCACAGAGGGGGTGATGTCATTAAAAGTACCTTAGCAAACAGTTAGATAACTGGTTTGATTATACTTGTGTTTGTCATTACCTGTTTGTTTGCTCTTCCATGTGGCAATCTATTTCACTTCTCCAGGCAAAATAGACACAACTAAAAAGTTACTTTCATGATGGGCTGGGTAGCCACAGACACACAGGAATATACATACAAATTGCCCAAAAGGAACTTAATCAAGGTAAACACTGAATCCTACCTAAGTTAAAACGCTGGCCCAAATAAATCTCTCTTCTCTCTCTAACAAACACACAAAGCCTGATAGTATTTAAGTTGAAGTGAATTCAGTGTAACTTCCTGCCACCTTCTAAAATACACAGAATTGCAGGGAAAGGAGGAGCATGTGTTAGTCACAGTGTAGGCTTTATAGCCATCATACTTATATACTACGTTAAAATTAAAAGTTTCACATTGTATTTGAAATAAAAATGAATAAAGTGGCATCCTGCCAAAGAGAACCAGAAGCCACCCTTGTGTGGAACTGAAATATTTGGCTCATATAGTACTTAATTTATTTTCATGAAATGACAAGTTAAATTATAAATGTATCTTTAAAACAGAGCCACAAAAACTTGAAAAAAAGTTTCTTTGTACTGTGGTTCATAAACGTTGACACAGTCATAGCCTGTATATAAACAGAACAAGAAACAATAAATGTTCCTCAAGGAGGGCGTCCAAGCACTGTGCTCTTAAAAACCTTCAAAAAGGATGCGATCACAGAGTTGAGTCACCACAGAAAAGACTCACAGTACCTTCTTTTGGAAATGAATAGGAGTTTTAAAGTCTATTGAAATGAAGTGTTGACATAAGGAAATATTTTGTAGAGCTTTCAGGTTTCTTTACCATTCACTTTATTTTACTTGGCTACTTTTAATTTTTTTCCACTTCTTCTCTTTGAAAATCCTGCATTGTCCAAGCCCTTTCGATTAAGCAGCTTGCCTGAATGAAAGCACTGTGATGATGTGGCGGTGCATCAATAAACAGGGTGCCTCTCAAAGCAGGACAGAATGCTGAGAAATAGGGCTGATCAGTGGTAATTACTCTGACACTTCATGCGGTACAGGGAATTAACTCCTAGGACTTTGGGCCGAAGTAGTAGTTGATGTTCCACATTGTGAATGCCTCAGTGCCTGAACCCATTATCAGTTTAAATGGAGAAGGGAATTCACTATAGACAGGGCTTTTTTTTTTTTTTTTTTTTACCCCCCCCGCCCCAGTTAGGAATGTGTAGCACAGTGCAGAAAACAGAAATAATTTGGGATGCTGAGCAGGATGCATTTCTATTTTTTGCTAAGGTCTTTACATTCTTTTTCTATTAAAACACAAATAATTGAATAAAGGAATGCCCATAGCAACCATATTTATGGGAATGCACCCATCATGTTGAGGAAGACACCCATATGCCAACTTAAGGAAGTGAAATTGCTCTAAGGCAGACCTGCAGAAACTAAGGTACACAAAAACACATAGCAGGAGGGGAAATACAGCTAAAAAGGCAACTAGTTAGCAGCTGCCACTATGACCTTTAACTGCATCCATGGTAACTGGGCTAAAGATGGAGTTCCATTTTATTATTCTCACACCCACAATGTTAAGCCTATGAATCCCATTGCAATTTAATGGCTGAAATCAGAAGGCAGATCTGTGTTCATTGGACCAGTGCCGACATCCTCTTAGCTAATGAGTGCAATAAACATTTTCATGCCAGGAAACCAATGCAAGTGGAAATATTATGCCATGCAGAAATCTATCCCCCAAACACAAAGAAATGGTCAGTAAAGTAGGTCCTTTATGATAATTTGCATATACTGTAATTTTTCAGGCTTTAGGCCATGCATCTTTGGAGCAGGAAGATATTTAACTCACATATTTTTTAGTACTGTGGCATGCAACAGCATTCACCTTATATTAAGAATTGTGGGAAGAATTATGTATTCCAGAGTTAATGACTATTTCTGTCTCCAATTATTTTGCTCAAGTAATCTTATGTTTTTAAATAGTATTTTTTCTTTCATGCACCTAAAATGCATTTCATCCATTTGCAGGCTATGTACAGTACCACCAGCTGAGCAAAAGACAGTAAACCAGCAAAGTGTTTCAACAAGAAAGAGAGCTTTGTTCTAACTTTTGTTGCTATTGCAATTTGACTCATAGGTTTTCTTAAGAATCAGTGACAATGTCATATCTTTGTCATGTGAGCTAAAAGCAAGACATATATCATCCTTACTTGGGCTGAAGAACCAGAGCAGTGACAACAGTGGTTAAAAGGATCTGTGCTGGATGTGTCTTTGAATTCTCAAGCACTTCCACCTCTGAAGTTCTGTGGTAACCTGTAAAATCGACAATGAGAGGTATGGAGTGGAGGTAACAATTGATTTGTAAGCCTTTACCTGGAAAAAATACAGCATGGCTGAGGAGCAGCTGTAATTATTTAAAAAAATGTAAATACAGCGATTTATCCCATTGAGCCATTCAGTCATTTATCTGTCTTACTCCCCCCCATTTCTAAAGAAGGAGCATCGTTCTAATAACACAGCAGACCAGGGTGAAGAGGAAAACTCCAAATGCATAAATGTGCAGCTGAGGAACGAAGGTCACCAAAATCTCCTTGAACTCTTGGGTAAACCCACTGTATTTGCTTCAATGTGGTGCAGTCAAGACATAAAACTACATTAGTACATTTATAAAGAGCATTATGTGAAATATCCCTGCCTCTCACAGTCAACTTCCTCCTCCATCTTAAAATATCCAGAATTTTATTTTTGTTAAAACTTTAGCCTGGCATAAGGAGAAAGGGTTTAATGACTTCCCCTGACAAGAACTACGTGTATTTTTTTTCTTATGGAATACTGCCAAATATCCTTTATAATAAAAAGCTTGAACTATTTTGCTAACAGAAGCCGCTTGTTCTGGTAACTGTAAAGGTCAGACAGAAAATAATTTTGGTGTTTCTTATCTTGTAAAATAATGTCACTTTTTATCATTATGGTAACATTTTTGGACAACAAAGAAAAGAGAAAACAGAAGATGTGATATCCCAGACCACTAGGTACACTATTTCTTAAAAGGCATTAGGTTAAAAAAGCTGTTAGCCAATTATACCAAAGACTGAAAATGTCACAAAAGCCAACGAAATCTCTCTGGTAACATTCAGAAATAATATGCTTTGGATCATACTGTATATTAAATGACAACTGTCAATTTAAAAAAGAAATCCTCCAAAATCTTTGATGTATGACAATTTAGAAGTTGAAATACACTGTTCTTACCATTTAATATCTTTGAGATAAAAAGCTTTTGACATGTTAACTAATGTGAAGGAATAAGTGCTCCTCTCATTTCCCTAACATAGTACTGGACTGCACTGAGTAGCTTTTTATGATAAATGTAATAAGAAACAAGGTGGTACATAATCTGTAAATTTACTTAAGAAGTGTATGTATTTATGGCTATTACATTACCTAACCTTAGAGAAAGGTGAGAATTTTTTTTTTGTGTATTTTTTCGCATTGTTCTTTGATACGTGCAGTCTTCCAGTTAAAACAGGTATTTGAATAGGCACTGATTGTCAATATCATCTAATCCACTTTTCTGTCTGGGGCTGTAGTACAGTATGATTCAAAGGAAGCCGCCAGTCTCTGAATTTACGGCCATTCCAGGATAAAACATCTGTTGAACTGCATGTTAGATGTGGTGTTTGTTTTTTTTTTTTTTTTCCACTGCATGGAAATCATTCACAATCTCTAACTTCAGGCCTCTGGTGTGGGTGGCTCCCAGGTAGCTGAGAAAAACCCCACTGGGCAGTGCCAGGTGGTGATGCTGGGCTCTTCACTTCAGCTGGGCTCCCAGATTCATTTGCCACAGAGGATGCCAGCTCCTACCCTATAAGTGCATCCTTCTCAGCAGTTAAGGCAGTGCCTCAAATCTGCGTGCCTTCGACTGGGGCACAGCTGGACATCTCCCATTTTAAGGACAATCCGAGGTTTTATACTATCAGGTTTCTCTGTGTAAGGACTTCTGCCACTGAAGTAATGGACTTCAGCAATGACTTTTAGACAAGTGCCTGTCCCTGGGTAAAGGGGATATTAGAGAATCTAAGCTATAGGTGATCAAATAATACAAGGTTGGTTCAGCAGAAGCATTTAAGGTCTGAATTTCAAGTTGTCTAAATTAACAACCTGTAAAAAAGGAAATTAGATATCTAAAAAGAATAGTAAGCTTCTAGGTATTTTTGCTGACCTTAATGAATTGTGAGTGCCTATGCTAACTGTTAGGCACAGTGTGGAAGGGATTTTGTGGCCCTGAAAACCTCAGGTTGAAGGTTTACACTGCTTAGCTGTTGGCAGAATCTGTTTAAAGGTGACTTAAAGACAAATCTGCCGCAAAAAAGGAAAAGTCCTAAGCAGTGTAGACTTCACCAACTGTTGCCATTGTACTTTGCGAAAGAGATTAGTTCCCGAATTTCTTTTAATTAACAGTAGAGACACCAGCTAGGAACACCGTTGTGTATTGCCTCAGATCACCTGTGGACTTTTTTCAGTTATTTTCTGAAGAGCAGACCACAAGTTAACTGCACCAAGACTGGGAAGCTTTATGAACTCATTCAGTAAATCTTTATAATAATGCTATATTCACTGGCATTAAACAAAACAGCAGTGAACAGGATGGTGTCACAATTGTGAAGAAGACAATAAACATGATCTGCTGGGAAATCTTTCTGACCCCAAAAGCAAGAGCAGAAGACAGTACTTTGGTTGCACAGCGCATCTGAAGATGCAGATTTTGCTGTTGTGGAACACTGGGACGTTGGGACCTCTTTCTATGAGGCCAAGGAGCTGCACGAACAGAGTGGGCTCCATCTCATGGGTGGGATAAGAACCATATTTGGTTGAAGAGTAGATGGAACATCCAAAATGACAGATTTAATGCAGCACTTTGTGTTGACAGATATAATACAAACTTTAGCTACCTATATCCTAGTAGAAATTATAAAGCACAGAAAATGACTATAAGCAGCTAGAGGAACAAGATGAAAATGTATGCCAAGCTGAACTATAAACAGGATGGCATTTTTAACTTTTATACAAACAAAATAACCTACATGCGCTGCAGAAATTTCAGAAAGTTGAGATGGCAAAACTGCTCATACGAAGTTGGAAGTGTAGACTTTTAAATAAATATTTCTGCTTTGAATCTGAAAGAGCAAAATGGTATACTTATACACGTGTTTATGAATTACTGATTTTTTGTGTTTGGCAAAGTGATATATTTGATTTCAGCTAAATCCAAACAGATTTTTAAAAAATTTTCAGCATACTGAAAAAGAACTTTTAATGTCCATTTCCATTTACTTTTGGTGAAGTAATGTCTCTCTAGGGACTTAGAAAAGATGGAAGAAGACAAGAAGAAGACGGTCAGTCCAGAATTCCTTTATCTCAGTGCTTAAACCATTTCCTGTGAGACAAGAGAACAGGGTCACATTCTTATTCCCAGTGAAAAAGAGGGAGATTTGAGCTTTCCTTTCCCACTTCATGGGTGACAGATAAATGAATGTAAAAGTGTAAGAAAGTAAAACTCTTTTCTGGTTGTGGCATGACATTCAAATTCTGCCATACCTGTTGATCCAGTTCATTCCAGATTCTTGAATACTTTTAGATCTATCAAAACTAACGTCTCTGGGTGAATTAACCGTTCCAAGGTGAAAAAATGTTCGGCTTTACTTGCATCACACAAAGATAACAAAGAGGATTCCTCATTAGTAATCAAAGAGGGTGTGGAACAACAAAAACTAGTGATTAACATTCTGAAATCAGCAGCACTTGATAGCCAGCATTTAAGAATTCCTAAGAGCAGTTGGAGAAATGTTCAAGACATTGATAATAATTTTGAACAAGTCTTGACAGAAAAAGAAAGCTGTAGAAGGTAATCAGGCAATGTTACTTGTCAGACCTCTTCCCCTGCTGTTACTCTTATGCAAAACAATGCAAAGGTGACATGGGATGTTTCTCCTCTAATTCCACAAGAACTGGCAAGAACTGGTACCAGAGGAATGATTGCACTTTTTTTTTTTTTTTTTTTTTTTTTTTTACTTATTAACAGTCCATCAACTAAAGTGAAATTTCTCCTGGAAGCATTTATGGATAAGTCAGTGGTAAATAACAAAGAGAACACTGTGGAGATGGAAAAGATCACTCAGAAAACTACTTTATTAAAAACAGAGTGCTTTAATACAGCCCAATACTAAATTACCTTTCTAGAAACAACAATGAAAACCACAGAACTGAATAACTGGATGCAATGACTTAAAAATATAGAAGATTCATACAAGACAGGCAACCAAACAGTAGCTCAAAATGGGATGATAGAGCAAAAAACCCAACAGAATTGCTGAATGGTCAGTGGGGAGCCAGAGAGCTGATCTTTTTGTTACAACTTGAGGAGGACAATGCTAGTGTATTGCATCAACTCTGCAGTTCACATTTTCAGAAAACCACAGTGGGGCTACTGGAGAGGGTAGAGAGAAAATGCAGAAATGTTTCGAAATGGGAGAAAATGCCTTCTGGTGAGAGATTTAAAGAGTTGGATCCTTCTGTTTATGAGGAAGAAGATTGAGAGGTGACTTGGTTATGGCATATATACCTTCTTAGGCAGAAAATAATGGATATGAAAGGACTCCATAATGTAGTGGAGAAAGGCATAATAAGAACCAAAGGCTGGAGCCTGAAGCCAGAGGAATTCAAATTGGAAATAAGGCACATATTTTTAATACTGATAGCTATTAGCTATCAGAACACATTATAGAGGGAAGTGGTGGATTTTCCATCTCCTGAGATCTTCAAATCAAGATTAGATGCCTCTCAGGAAGATATACTTTAGCTGCAGAGGAACTATTTGGCTCAAGGTAGGGATAACTCTGTGAAAGATAAGTGCCTGTGATCAAGAAGAAAGCAGATTAGATGATCTAAGAGCTCCTTTTTGCTTTTTACCCTGTGAAAATTTGAAAACCTGCAGTATGTAGCTGGGTGTTAATCTGAGTTCTCCACCCCAGATTTAGCCCAATCAGATTACTGGTGCATTGAAGTTAAATTCATACCCCATTCCTCATGCTTTTATATCCCTTTGCAGGGTTTTACCCAGAGGGAAGTCAGAGTTATTGCTGTTTGCTTTCCTTCAGGATTCTGCTAAGGCAATGCTCCATGTTGGAGAAATTAATGCAATAAATGCAAAGATCCGCAACCACTGTTTAGACTTTCATTCACACTTAATTTCTAGAAAAGCTCGAAAGAGAGATCACTGTCTCTGGCACATACCTCTAGGATTGAGGCATGGCAAAATGCAGAAAGGTTGTGTTCACTGTACTACCTACCAATATTACTTATACGACTTTGTGTTTGCAGTGTTCACTCCTAAGCCTCTGGTAACTACTGAAAAATCCTTGCTTCACATGGGAGTGAAGGTGACAAGGAGAACAGTTTTCTAACTTGTGGCATTCACAGATAGGTACAGGAATGTTGGAAATTTGTTATTATGTTAAACGACAACCTTTGTGAAAGGATGCTGTGTAGTCCATGTGGGGAAACAACTTGGGAATATCTTTTGCCTGATCTTGGCCTCCTATATCAGGCTGGTATAATTTGGTTATGAGACTTGTATTTCAAAGACCACAGACTAGCGGTGATACGAACAAGAAAAGTAGGTAGTACTACAGAATGTCACAGTTTGTGTAATATGGCATGTATTTATCTCAGATATTGGTTTAAAATTACTGTTTTGAAGCTTGATTTTATGTTGATGAGGGGAATAGAAAAAGGATGCAGAGCACAATTTAGGTAGGGAAACAATGATAGTAAAAAGATTGTTTTAACAGGGAGAAGGGGGAAAAGAAGAAGTCATTGAATATTTGGAAACGAGATGAACATGTGAAATTATGGTGCAAAAGGACAAGTTTATGCACAACTGTTCTATGGACTCTTAAGGCATAAGTAATTTTATTTAACTTGAGCTGTCAATGCCTGAAGTTGTCACCATAGATTCCCTCTACTGCCAATGGAAATAGGTGCTTTTAAAACATGATTCAGCTGACCTATTTTAGCCATCTACTTCAGGATGAGATGAATCATACCCTAAAAGTGCCTATTTCTCTCCATTGATTATGAAAAGAGTCCAGGATGACAATCTTAGATGGAGATGTCTCAGTTATAGATTTTTGTATTTGGTCAGATGAATCCCACTATTAGAGCCTATAGATTCTGACACATCTTCACTTTTTTCCATAATTTCTTATTGAAAATAACAGCTAGTATGGAAAAATAGAGGAGATACACATACATTTCTATCGGGTGCAATTTACTGTAGAATGCCTGGAAAACTGACATTATATGTGTCAAATGTTGACAATCTGATGAAAAAAAAATCAGCCTCCAAAATACTTTAGCTGAGAAAGAAAATATTTCTGTGTGGAAATACTGACATGTGGCCTCATGGGAGTGACAGGTCAGTGCTTCAAGCTTCCAACCTTCTCTATGGGGCAGAGTCTCTGCCTGGACTATGTAATCCAGGATTCATCCTGGTTCCTTCTGTTGATGATCCTGGTGATACTTCTTGGGATCCCCATGGTGATGACAAGAGATTAGCCTACCCAAACAGCCAGAAGCAGACAAAGAAGATTAGAAGCATGAAGTAGCCAAGTGACACCTTCTGCAGGGTGACAAAGTGGCATACTTTTAGAAGAAATATATGGAGTTGTGATGGAATGATAGTAAGTTCCTTTCCCCTTCTCCTTCCCCTTCCCCTTCCCCTTTCCCTTCCTTTCTTTCCTCTTCCTTTCCTGTTCTCATTCCTCTTCTCATTCTCCTTTCCCTTTGCTCCCCCCCTTCTTTTCTGCTGTTTCCTCTCTCATTCTTTTGTTTTTTCTCTTTTCCTCTTGTTGAGAAACTGTGCATGGTGCTAATAAACTTAATAATCATTTTATGAATGTGTGGTTAGCAAAAGATACTTCCCAGTATGGCACAGGATAGGTTATCTAATCAAACCTGAGTGTAAAGATATGCATAAGTTAAGTTCAGAAATATCTTTGAAGATAAAGCTTATGCATAATGTCTCTAGAGGTAACATCGTGTTCAACTTATAGAGGCTGTATTACTCATGTGCATGAAATAGTAACCTTTGTGAATGGTCTACACGAATGTTGTTATTTAAGAAGACAGAGATTCTTACTCCTAATTCCAGATGGAGGGAACTAAAAGGGAGAAAAATTAATTTCAGTGTTTCCTTGGTACAAAAATCTCATCTTTAAGGAGAAGACCGAAGGCTGAACAGCCTTTGAGTTTCCTTCAGGGAGCTCTGCTGATGTTGCATTATTTGTCAATAAAACTAAGGTAGAGAAATAGACTACTCTGATTTTTATTTGGAATGTAAACTCATCTGCTTACAAGAGTGTATGATACAATGCAAGTAAAAAAATAGACTTGAGTCTTATACATATTATACACAACCAAAAGTTACATGACATAGTCAAGAACTCAAAAAAATAGAACATTTGAAAACATTTTGTCTTTTAAATATGCATAATGCTTTGCATTTGATTATATATTCACAGGTTATTTATTTTTACAGATGTCACCTGCTATTTTCACAAACCTTGATGCCCTCTGTCTATAGCCTACAAACTTCCACAGCCTTCTCAGTTCAATGTCTTCCCCACTGGTGATCCTGTAACCAATCTCCATTTTCACTCATTGTACTGAAATCTTTTGTCAATCCAGCATGAGATTCACTGTTCACAGTAACAGCCTCATCTCAGAATTTTTAGTTAGGCTTAGGCCCTCAGACTGTCCTGATCTCTGTTCTGCCCACGCAGATCCCCAAGTGATCTATTTTTACTCCTTTTCTGCACTGGTTTTCCTGGCAATGCCCATTACCTGGCTCCCTACCTCAGAGTGCAAGGGCTTCCTACCTACTTCCTAAATATCCATCCCAGTTTCCTTTCCTAGCCTGCTCCTCTTACACATCTTATGATATATCTGTACACTGTCCTCTTTAATGAGGTCTAATGTACTTAATTTGGTCATGTCTTCTTCTTTCTCACCAGAATTTAGCTTGCTGTCACCCAAACCAACAAGCTCTTTGTAACTCTCAATATAGTCTTTTTCATCAGATCATAATTCCAGCCTTCTAATGCCTCTCATGACAACGAGGTCTCAGTGAGCTCTTCCCTGGCTTCCAGTTATCCTAGACACCTTTGTGCTCCTAGAGAGTTATCAGGCTACTAGGCAGAATTTTAAATTTCTCCTCCAAGTCCCAGTCTTTTGTTCTTTCCACATTATAATAGAATACGGTGGCTCCCTTCTTCATGCCAGCAAGAAATCCTCAGTACAAAAAAAGGTGAGCAAGGTTCCCTGCTCTCCATGCTGCTCACTGGAGAGGATGGACAAGCTCCCTGCAGGTTAGGATCTGGGGGGAAGCAGGCTAAACATGAACCCACAATAGCCCTGGTAGTCGTGGAAGCTGATGGCATCTTGGGCTATGTTATCAAGATGAAAGGTTGGATCAGATGATATTTTGATATCCTTTCCAACCGGGGCTGTTCTATGATGCTATATTACCTATATTAATGGTATGTCGAGAGAAATGATTATTCTCCTTTACTTGGCCACACCAAGATACTGTGCTCAGTTTTGGGAAACCAATGCAAGAAAGAGGTAAATAAGTGTAATTCAGGGCCTAGAGCACATTCCCTATGAGGAATGTCTGTGGCAGCTAGGTTTGTGCAGCCTGAAGAGGTGGCTGCAGGGGGTCCTAATAACTGCTTTTCAACACTTATGAGCAGGCTCTTGAGATGGCAAAGCTAGGTCTATTACTGACCCAAATGGCAAGAGAACAAGACATAATGGACTTAACTGGAATGGGGAAGCTTCTGACTGGATAGAAGGAAAAATATTTTTAACTGTGAAGAAAATCAAGCACTAGAGTAGGTTGCACAGAGAGGCTGTAGAATCCACCCTTCGAGATTTTCAAGACCTGACGGGACAAAGTCCTGAGCAACTTGAATTTTGAATTCAGCGTTGACCTTTTTCTGAACAGAAGGTTGGACTAGAGACATCCTGAAGACCCTTTCAACCTACATGATTTCCCAAAAGTTCCTCACTTGTCTAAGTTAGAATGGGTTGGGTTTATATCAATGCTATGCATCCTTTTAAAATGTCAAGCCTTTGCTCTCAGGCGCAGAAGACTTGGAGTACTTCAAAGGAAAGACTGCCAGAATTTTTTCAATGTGTACAAAACAAGATTATCTCCCTGGACTCACTGTTGGATACTACTGAGTAGTTCTGTCTGAAATATTTGAAGAGAGAAAAATGAGGTCTGAGGCAAAGTGAATGTAAACAAAAAAGTCTGATTCTCAGACTGTTGCTGGTCTGCCACTGGTGCTACCAAAGTTGCTGTTAATCCATCATGACTACAGTGAAAGTTCAGCTCCCCATCGTGCCAGCTAGACATCACATGTTGAAAACCATGCGAGTTGCCAAACACTAGTTCATTTTTTGTGGGAATGCCATGGTTTGGCAAATCAAGAGGTAAACCAGAATATACTCTATTTTGTCATCTGTTCTTAATGCACTCTGTTGTTTTTTTAAGTGGTTTTGCATGGGATTAATAATTCAATGTATTAGCCAGTTGTAAAAATTTTGCCCAGTATCAGCTGTAATCTTATAATTGTCTTTCTCTCCTCCCTCCATGCCAGCACACTCAAAAAGTTTTATTGCTGACTTGCAGTAAGGTTTTTCTCTGACATTCTCTTAGTATTTCCAAACTTGTATCACTGAGCTAAGAGATGAGTGGTGACATTTAGCAAAGTCAGCAGAAAATGAAGGCAATGCTACATCTGGAAGTAGAGGACAGCCACCACCAACAAAAAAGGAAACTGTGCTTTTTGTCATATTTTATAAAACAGAAAGTGGAAGATAAATGTTGACTAAGCTTGGAGGCTAGAGGTTTCTTGGAGAAAAATGCATAATAAAGTAAGGCTGTACAAAAAATTGAGCTATAACATGATGGGAAGTATCTCAAAAATTACATACATAAAGAAAAGAAAAGCTAAAATATAATAACCTAAAGATGTAGTTTCCTAAATGAACTCTACCAGTAGTGAAGAGAAAAGGAAAACAGAGAAATATACTTGCTTGACTGTATCTGAACGGTTCTCAAAGACAAATATAGTGTTGATTAAACTTGTGAGTCATACTGGAAGTGAACTTTATGTGAAGAAGATCCTTTGGGAATTTGGAAACTGTCTTCACTTCAGACCTGACAGCTGATGTCAACATTTTTATTCCATATTTTCTGAAGAAACCAAGGAAAAGGCAACGAGCTTGAAAGGTCTCTGGAATGGGCATAATTACAACAAAAGAGCCCAGCTAGTTCTACAGATTTACATGCACTAATTTTCAGGTCTGGAACAGGAGATGGACTTTCTTATATTAGAAGAGGCATGTGAGAAACACTTGCAGAGTCCTGGAAAGAGGAGTGAAAAGCAGTAAAACTGCCTTCAGAAAATCTGCCATATTTCTGCTAACTTGAGGTTGCCACATTGCCTCTGCCACAAGTATTCACATTCAGAGCATGAGGACTCCATCAGAAAAGTCTCTATGTCCCTTGTCATTTCAGCCCATTTATATAAGAAAGTGAGGTACGTGATGGCCTCCTGTTGAATTTCTATTTGAAATATCTCAGCAGGGTTCTGCTTATCCACACTGATATCTTACTTGTGCATTTCTGACTCACCTCACTTCAGATTAAAGGGTTGTTTCAGGGTAGTAGCTTCCACAGTCCTTCCTCACTGGAGATTTCCAGGTGGTCATTGACATTGATTAGTTCTTTTAGCCCCAGAGTTTTGGGGACAGGTATTAATAAGTGGCAGCATGCTTTGCCCTGAGTAAATACTGTTCATGTAACCATCCGCTCCACTGCAGCCGCTAGCCAGACCACCGTTTCCTGAGGCCCAGATAAAAATATTTCCTCCACCACAATGACCCTAGGGGAATAAAAAAAATAACAAAACAAAACTGAACTTTCCATACAGACCTTTTATTTTAAACAGCCAGTGTTATATTTCTGCCAAGCTTAGAAGGTGTTTTTGATTATGTAGCTTTCAACTACCATGGAATTAATATAGAAAAACTTGTGTTCTTCAGGGAGTCCTGTCATACATCTGCAAAATAAGGTTCTTTTTATGTACCTACACATTAACATTGACATCCACTCCCTCATTTAATTAACAACATTTGAATGTCATTTCCTTTCATGTAGTAATTGTATTTTTCATTCCTAAACTGATCTCTTGTTTTGGATGGAGATAAAATTGGAAAATGTCAAGATTTGTCCATTAAAAAAAAGTAACAATAACGGGTTGCTTTTTTCCTTGTGGTTTTTGAAACCTAAATCTAGACTTTCCTAGGAAGTTCTGTAAAAAATCTGAAGTGGGAAATGAACCTCTAGATTTTAAACCGAGGGGAGAACTTCCTAAATTTTTTGATTCTTTCTTTCAGCAAGTTCAAAGCTAACCTGCCAGGTCTGGGAACTTTCATGTCTTTAGGACCATGGTAGAAACTATAAATAGTTGTGGTTGTTAATATAGGTACGCACGCTGGAGAATCTAAAGCATGTATTACATGTCTGCCAAGGAGTTAAATTGCAAAGAATAAGTTAAAACTGCATTTGTAATGCTTAAGTTTAACTGCCAGATAAAAGATATACGGTGGAGGAATGCAATCCACTGTTCACTAGCTACTTGAATTTCTTTAATAAAGCTGACAAACTCATGAATATTAAAATGAGTCCTGGG
This sequence comes from Caloenas nicobarica, assembly GCF_036013445.1. Taxonomy (NCBI): domain Eukaryota; kingdom Metazoa; phylum Chordata; class Aves; order Columbiformes; family Columbidae; genus Caloenas; species Caloenas nicobarica. The sequence continues at coordinate 149,171,172 of NC_088245.1, read as the reverse complement.
TTATGTGTCTTTACGTAAGGTGTTCCTCTTTTATGCGGTAAATTGTGTCCAAGCAGTTATTTAAAAGGAGAAAAGAGAATAAAGTGAGGTTAGATCACAGGGGAAAGGTCAACCTGTTGGGAGAGGTCATAGTTGTTTTGTTCGGTACCTCATCTAAAGAACCAGGAGATGATGTATAAAGAGTTTTGTGGTGTTTTGTTTTTCTTTTTTCTTTTTTTTTCTTTTTAAAATCAGAATATCAGTGTATGATAGGCAATCCATCTGTTTATGAAACATATATGTGTGCATATTTGTTGTACAATTATTGTAAATTAAAATATTGTAGTAGTGCTTTGTACATTTTTTTGACTTTAGTGAAAAATTTCATCAAGTTAAATACTTTAACATAGTTGTAGGTGATAACTTTCTCTCTTTACAATAAGCCTTATTTTTTCTAGTTATTTGTTTGATGATTAATACATGAATATAGTTATCATAGTAAGATAGCAGATGAACTTTGCAACTGGAAGAGAAAAGAAATTTTTTTTAGATCTGGGATGAGGTACCTAGACACACCTCCAAAAGTCCCTAATAAAAATATGTATTTTGTTCTGATCTTTTTTTCCTATAGTTAGTGAAGTTATTTAATTAATCAGCTTATTTTTGTGTGAGGTTTCATATGAGTGCAAATTTCTAAAGACCAATCATAAGATAAACTTGAGAATACCCTTTCCAAGAAATTTGGAGAAGTAGCAGGAAGAAAAGTCTTGTAACAGATATTTTAAACTAGTTTTATGCATTCAAATGAAGAAATACAAGTTCTGAATGGCTGTCTGAGCAATATTAAAATGCATGTTATGCTGGAGGTTTATTTCCAGCTCAAATTCTGGCTAGTATATATTACCTTTTTCCCTCTTTCACCAGTCTCCAAATTAATTTGCCTTGAAAAGAAGACATTTTGCACTGTTTCTTGAATAAAAGCATTTTTAATCAATTAGGTCAGAAGCGGCTTCTCTATTTTTGAAACAAAACCTGGAAAAAAAATTAAAAGCATCTTACAGATACTAGATTATCCCTTTAATAACTCCATTAATATTAAATAAGTCCTGCAAATACAGTGTCTCGGTTTTGGAAAACATATTAATTGGGTGTATGTCAGAAATAAAATCCAGGAACTCACTTTTAATATTTCTTAAATCAAAAGCTTCTTGTTCTTAACAGCTAACCCATTTAGATATTCCTTCCCTCTCCCCCTTCCAAAAGCCAGCTCCTTCAGCTGTCTGCTGTACTCCAGTGCTGTCTGTATAGGTTACAAGCAGTGAAATACATTACAGCCATCTACATTTATACTTGTCCTAGTGTCAGTGTTACCTCCACAATCGCCTGGAAAAAATACACAATTTTCCTTCATGCTCAGAGTCACGTTTACTACCAAACACCTCTGAAAACTGCAATTAAGTGCCAAGTTTTCTTTGGGGATCTGACCCAAGTACCTCTCAAAAGCAAAAGAAGATTCCAAATATACAGGGTCTTTTTTTCCGATTTCATATACTTCCATGTACATCACAAACATACAACTGAAAATAATGATACAAATGTCAGCATTATAGATTTTTATTATAGATAATTCACAGCTGCTTTGGTTAGTAATGTGTGCTTTGGACATTGCTGAGTGATAATGATCTATTTACTGGTAAAGCAGAAAGGACATCCCGCTAGGAGACAAATCTCTTAAGAGCCCAAACCTGCAAATAAGTTTGCTTAAATGCGCTCCTATGAATAGACCCACTGAAATCAATGAAACTACTCATGTGCATTAATCTAAGCATATGCAAAAGTACTTGAAGACAGGAGATTTAGCTCTTAATTATTTTAGGTCACGGAAGGAAATGGAGGCCACAGTTTCTCCCAGAACAGGTGACAAATCTGCTTAGAAAGGTAATGGGGAAGTGGCATAAGGAAACAGTGTATAAGCAGTTTCATCCAGGAGTATGTGAGCACACTGATTCTGCCATAGAGGATCCAGCTGGGGAATGACTGATCTAGGTAATTATATTCCAAAATCTTTAGTGGAGACATCCCATACAAATTTTAGAAAATACACATCAGGGACTCAAGGTAGCTGCTGGATGCATAATTCACTCAAAATAATTAGTTAGACAAACCTCACCTCCTTTTTCTATTTGTGAATTGTACAAGAGCGGTTTATGACTTTCTTATATTTATTCAGAATTATTCCCAGAATGAAGGTGTATCATTTATGAGCACTTATCTGCCAGTGCTTGATATTAAAAATTTGGCATTCAATATTGTTATGTTGGTTAGTCAGAGTAGAACACATAGCATGTTGTGTTTCTCTGAGTGGATGTAACTCTGAGTCAGGTTTTCTATTGTAAATCATCATATTTCAGAATTAAAAAATCACTTTCTATTCCCATTTTGCAGTAATCACAAGACATATCACAAAAATTCTGGCTAGAGGCACATTTGTTCAAAATTAAAACCTCATAATTTTCACGGCATTATTTTGTCCTATTATGTCTCTATTTATGCCCTATAATGTCTCTACTATTCAGCTATAACGAGAAGGTTTATCAAAAGATATATCATCATTTAAAAAAACCTCAAACTAATAGGTATAATTTTGTCCAGGTGCATAATCCCCCAGCTGTGATATTGTGGAATGTCACATGCCTTATTCATCAGTCCTAATCTGTTAAGAACAAAACTTCCAAAAAGTGACAACACTGCAAACTTATAGCTTTAGCTTTCTAAAATCAGTCAGGGGAAATGTTAGAGAATGAAGAGACTCATTTATGTCTTGAGAGCCTTTTACTTGTATGCTCATAAAATGAGGGAGATTCCTATCTTGGTCATGCTTCTGGAGAACTGCTTCCCACATCATGGAACAAAGCTTTTCGTGGTTCCCCTGCTGCTGAAAAATCCCATAATAAATATAAGATTGTTTACATAGTTTAAAACATAGTTAAAAAAAAAAAAAAAAGAAAAAAAGAAAACATATTGAAATAGTTCCTAAGTCTCCTATTTTTCTTCAGGAGGAAGAAAATGGCTAAGGAATTGGAAGTGAGATGTATAAAGAAATTATACTGCTCTTAACACAAGCAATATTTAGTAATTTCTTAGCCCTGGCTTGCAGTCAGTCATCCTAACCATCTGTTCAAAACTGAACTTTTTATTTTTCTTCAGTGTAGTTGAACTGTATCAACAAAAACAATTTTTTCAGGGAGAGTAAATGTACCGCTACGAACAGTTTGATGAAAGACTGAATCTCTGTATTCGTGGAAAGTAAGTCTTCCTGTAACAAGCAGCTAACGTTTGAACATGTCAAAGCAAGCCTTTTAGAACAGCAGATAAGAGCACTTGAATGATTCTTACAAAGTGGTAACTGGCCCAAAAGAAAATGTTGTGTACGGTAATTTATTCTGGGAGTTACATTTTCCTCGGCCTTGAAAAGAGCTTTACCATGACTCAGTACGTTGGGCTTCACTCCTATTCTCTTTTGAGAGATTCAGATCTGAAATATGGACCAACTGTACAAGCAAACATTTTATTCATATAGGCAATGTTATTGAGATAGGCAGTGATAAAATAACGGCCAGATCCATATTAGGAATGGTGCGTAAAATAATGTCAGTCTGAGGTGGATTGTTAATTCATGGTTTTAATTTTAACTATGCTGTTAAATGCCATGCTGCGGAAGCTTTAATGTTTAAGTAACTGCATTAATCTAAAAGTACTGTTATTGATAAAAAATCTTTTGCTTATTGAAGTGGTGAATAACAGACCATCAGAAAGCCTTTATTGCTGGTATAAGCTACAGCTGTGCTAGAAGTGATAGCTACACTAACCTAGTGTCAGTATCTTAGCATGTGGCCTGTTCAAAGTCATTGTTTACATGGACTTTCTAACATATGGAATTATCAACATTTTATAGTAAAACCCATAGCACTGCCTCGTACCTCCAGAGTAAGAATACAGCAAGAAAGACTTTGTTTTCTCCTTTTGTCCTTTCAAAAAGAAAAAGAAAACGGAAAAGATTTCTCTCTCCTCTGAGTAATCCCCTCCCATTAGAAATATACGTCAAGTTATAAATATCAACATGTATACGTATATTCACTTATTAGTATATTGTAAAATCTCATATTTTGGGTAGCCTACGTCTTCACTTACAAATGCCTGAGACTGACCACGCAGACAATGCCATTTCACATCTGAGAGAAGAAATAACTCTTCCTCTGAGGTGTCCCCCATGATTGCCCTCCTGCCCAGACCCGCCTCTGTGCCCAGCGACCGCCTGAGCAGAAAACATGCTTCTTTAGCACATGCAACATCCTGTGGGCCTGAACACACACGGCATTCTTAGGTGGTATTAATATGTAAGTAGGTGGTTAGGACCCTGCCAGGCATGTTTGGGCAGGCTGCCCAAGGCCCTGGTGTGGATTGCGTGCAGGCACAATGCGCTCTTGTCTGTTGCTGGGAATGCATTTTGAGCAAGTGAGGTAGACATGCCTCTGGAAACCTGAGTAAGGCAAACTGTTCCGGTTCATGTTAGGAGGGAAAAGGAAACGAATAAACATTATAAATCTTTTTTAGCCCAGCAAGAGCAAAGAGCATGCTTTCATGCACAATAAAGAGTAACAGAAATAAAAGGTAAGTAAGAGTAAAAGGAATTTTTGAGCTCTCCTCTGGAGCAAGAATCCCATGAAAACCCCCGGAAAGATTCAGATCTATGTAGATAAACTGAGGTACTTCAGGAGTCTTTGTTAGTGCATGAACAGAGTTCCTAACAAAACATAGTATTGCAAGAAAATATCAGCTTGCTGAACCTGACCACTTTCTCCAAATTCGACAAACATTGCTCTGTCAAAGATCTGATTTGAAGAGTATTTCCTTGGTCCATCCTGAGGCTCTGAAGTTTTTTGCATTTTCTGCTGAAGAAAGAGAAGCCTTGAAAACTTGAGCTGCAGCTCCCCAAATATGGGTTTCAGTCGAATAATGCCGTAGATGATCCAACACAAAACTGTCTCTCACGGCTTTTATGCCACCAAGCCTAGAATTAGCTTGAGTTTGCATAGCCCCAGGCTAGTCCTGCAAAAGTAGCATCACTAGGTTGGGATTCAGTAGTGGCTGCTTTCCCTCCCACCTGCCTCCCAGGTGGGTTGGAGATTGATGCATATCCAGTTCTGGAACATCATAAGTCTGGATTTCTGAAACAAGGTTTTGAAATTCTAGCTTGTGGGAAATTGCTGAATAGTTTATTTCATAATTAAGGTGGAAAGAAATACTACAACAAAATACTTTATGTCCATGCAAATAAGAAAATTCTAGTCTAGTCTCCTTACTGTTTTCATAGATCATTGATTAACTATGCACAAGGAAATATTCCCTTTCCAAGGAGATAACATATATATATGGATATATAATTTTTTAATCCCTACATGCACAGTAGCAATAGTTGAAATGGTACGGAAAAAAGCTCCTGATAGGGCTTTTGTATTGTTGATGAGGGTATTCTGTTGCTAGAAAAAGTCTATCCTAGAGATGATATAGCAAAATTACTCCAATGGTTACAGGTACATTAATGGCTCTAGGACAAAGATTCAGATAAAGCAAAGCCACATACAAATAAGTATGGTGGTGGGAAGCATATGTGGCTGTATGGAAACTCAAAGGAGATGGTGAAGCAGCCTAAGAGTAGAATAATCCAAGTTACAGGTATAACCAGTTAGATCAGAAAACTCCAGCAAAGGGAGTAGTAGTGATGAGGGACGAAGTATTGGACAAATGAAAAAGACAATGCTGTCACAGAAAAGACAAACGCTACCCTAGATTGTGTTATTTGGAGCATTGTACGTAATGCAAGGAAGGCAGTTTTTCCACTCTTTGACTCAGCTGAGGCTTCATCCAGAGACCCGTATTTAGTTTGGGTTACCACATTTTTCAAAAGATACAGATAAATTAGAACGACTTAAGAGAAGGACATCAGAAATGATAAAAGGTGTCGAAAATAAGGCCCAGGAGAAAAGCTTAAGAGACGGGGATATGTTCAGTCTAGAGAAGAGAAGCTAAAAGGGAGACATAATAACTCTTGATAATTGCATCAAGGGGTGTTACCAAGAGTACAGGGACCAATTGTTCTCATTAGTCAATGGGGACAAAACAAGAAGTAATGGATTTTAGCTGCAACATGGATAACATGGTTAAATATTAGGAAAAACTACAACTGCAAGAACAGTTAGATCATGGAGTAAACTGTCAAGGGGTTTTCCAGAATCACCTCCACAGCAGGAATTTAAGGCCAAACTTAATGTTGGTCTATCAGCAATGGTTTAAGTTTTAATGAAGTCAATCCTGATGCAATAAATGAGGGAAGAAGAAAAAAAACTGGACTGAATGACCTGCGTGGGATATGTTTGATGGTAAATAGCTCTGTGATTGTCTGACACTGTGCAGTACAATGAAAGTAGCAGCTGGCTGTGTCTGACAACTTCCTGCAACATGCTGCAGGTGAGGACAGGATTTGTCTTTAAGGCCCTTTCAAACCTTCACCCCTATACTTTGCATTAACTAGTAAAAGCACAATTTATAACCTGAACATACACTTTCTCTGCTTGGAGTATGAGAATTGCTAAAGTAAATCTCTTTCATGAACACAGTGCCCCTAGCCCTACACTACCTGCTTGCTCAACATCATTTATGTAGCTTGGGCTGTTAAAACTCAAGATAAAAACACTGCGCATCAGCATCTGCAAAATGAACATTAAGACTAGTATCGAAATCCAGGACACCGACAGCTTATATTAATGACAAACTTTTTCAATTACTTTAAGGAATTCCCAATGTATAAATGCAAATCAGATTAATATTTAAGCCAAAATTCTGAAATGCCAATATGCAATTAAACAGAAAGGGGGGGGGGGTGTTTCTTTTCTACTGCATTGAAATACCAAGTGTCCTCAAACCACTGCTTAATGACATAGACTAGAAATGAAGTAGCTGAACGAACCCCCTATATGGACATGTTCTGCCAACAACCATTCCAGTGCCAGCAATAAATTCCCAGACTAAACAGTTTAAATTTGGCATTCTCATTTGTGATGCTGCACTTATGCTACACTCACAAGATTGATTCTCTGAATTCAAAGTGTTCTAGCAAATGAATTATTAGAAATATGAAATTTTGGATGACAACCATATGTCTACAGCAAATTAATATGATATTTGAACAAAACACTATTCTTATCAAGAGAAATTTGTGGTGGTTTGAACAATAATAGCTACAGTCAGGGTTAGGTTTCCACTCTAATTCCTACTTTCAGGAGACTAAATCCAATACTGACTGCAACCTGACAACCAGCTCAAATGAAACAAGATGCTTTTTTTAGTAGCCAAAAGAAATACTAGGTCTTCATGACGTTTTTTTTTCTAAATTTCACCTGATTTATTAAAAAAACCCCAAAACTCTAGCTTACTCTTGTATAACTAAAATGGTTTTTAATTTCAACTGGAATTTGTCCAGAGGCTAGTTCAGAGTGGCTTAGGTATTCTGACAATGAAAAAGGAAGAAGGAAGTATGAGTGTTTAAAAATGGACTGCAAAATAAAACAAACAGAAAAAGCACCACAAGCATTTTTGAATGTGGGCTTAATATGCATGTGTAGCAGCTAGATTGACACAATGGACCCTAACGGCTTCTTCAGGTTCCTTTCATACTGTATTATTCACTGTGCACTCAGAGTACCAAAGACAAAATTTTGGGGAAAAAGCCTGTATTTTTGCAAACAGCTGCATATAGACAACAACACAGGCAATGTTATCATATGACCATTCCAACAGAAAAGTGCTCTTGTTCATTCAAAGTATTTAGTATCTGGATGTAAGGTCATCCATAGGTTAGCATGGGATGCAAGTCAGAGCAGTATTTGGTCCAGGGCTGTGAAACCTTTAGCTGAGAGCTTCCATAACCAAAAATAACGTAGCCTTGCACTTTATTTCCTCACTCACCAGCTTCCAAAGGCCATTCAAATTTAAAAAATGTTGCTTACATAACTAAGTTCATTTTCTGTTAGAAATAATGAAAGATGTTTTGGATTTATTGAGCAATTTTCTCTGATTTATGAAAACCACCTTTGTCCACTCTTCTCTTTTTTATTACAAGTAAGTGTACTGTACTGGGAATACTGATCTAATGCCCTCGAGGAAGACCATGTGACTGTAATTACTTATGAATTAACATGTCACAGATTTGAAGCTTTGAGACAAACACATTTCCCAGCTGCACATTTGTGACTTCTGAGTTTGTAAATGGAACAGATGGAATAATGACTTGCTCTTCCTCTCTATTCCTCTTATGTATTGGCTAGTTTGCTTGCTGGATATGTAAAGACAGGTAGGAATACTTACACAGATATTTGTCATTCACAGACAGTGTAAATTAAACATGCCATTACTTTATCAGCTCTGATAATAAATACTTGATGTCAGACTGTATTTCTCTACAAGCGATGTTGTAATTGTAATACACCATTTGCCTTTAGACATACAAAAATAATTTCTGAATGCTAATGCTGCTTAAAGACAACACAGTGCAGGAGTAAACTCCTTCAACTAAATAGTGAACTGCTTGATAAAGCACAGTAACATGTGCTTCTTTAATGCTTTAACTTGATTTGTGCTTTGGGAGCCAAACAATAATTCAACTGATATTATTAGATACATACTTGCTTGGTTTGTCCTGCAAACTTAAAAGTCAAGCTGAAATCAAACTCAGATGTCTTAATCGATAGCACAAACATAAAGGCAAGAAATATATGTAGAATACCTATGGTTTTGATGTCAGATATAAACAAGTGTAGCTGATACACATACATATATTTGTTAGCTGACTATGTAAATTGTGATGAAAGTCCATTTTCAAGCATGACCTGTGATAAACAAATGTGTATAAATAAACAATAAACCAAGATAACACTAGAATAACATCATTTAAAACAATTACAACGACTTCTAGTCATCATGAAGTATTGTTTCAGTTCCATCTTAAAACAGGAAAAGCTCTCAATTGTTCTTAAATCAACTGGTAACTGATTCCACATTTGTGGAGCCTTGAAACAAAAAGCTTTTTATCCTTAGTTTGTATTCATTCTAGGGCATGGTAGTTCTGCAGCATGAATAGAGTGTAATGTATAAGCTGCTCCAAGTGAAAGTAGCAGGTTGAAATAGTGGACACTGATTGACACAGTACTCTAATTGATATTTTATATCTATATTTTCAAAGTAAGAATTTGCAGGGGAAAAAAAAGCCATATCTAGGGTTGACATGACTGGCAAGTTCAAAGTGCAATTCAGATCTATGGAATTTTACATAGCATTTGATATGCCAGATACACATGTGTGAGTACAGAAAAAAACCCCACAATAGAATATGATGAAGAAAAAAACCTTGGAGTTCTGATAATCAATCTGTGCTATTAACCAGAACACAAAAACTGTGTCTTCATTCCCGTTGGCAAACAGCAGGATATAGAAGAACTTAAAAGTGAAATTTATGTATATATATCTCTATATAGAATGTTCTTATTTTCTGTCTCTTCTTCAAATATACAAATAAACCATCAAAAAATCTTTTCTGTCCTTCAAACCCATTTGTTTTTCAGGTACTGATTTCCATGTTTTCCCTAGATGCGTCCTCAGGAGCCTGGAGAACTGCTAGGATTATGACATCAAAAGGGACAAAAGATTGGAAACTGTTTAATGACAGGAGGGTGGGACATTTAAATAATATTTTTTAAAAGTGTTTTGTTTTGTTCCCATATGCGCTTAGAGGACTTAAATTCCTGACAAACACATGAGAAAAAGGCTCAGTCAGCCCTTTGAGAAAGAGCTCTGAATACTGCCAGTTGCAAAGTTCCCTAGAAAGTCTTCATGAAAAAGGGCAGAAGGGTTTAAAGATTTGATATTGCTGAAGTTAAAAATAAAACAAAGATAAATGTAAGAAAGCTCAGTGGCTGTTGTTTCTTTATAAATCACAAAGACGCTGCAAAGGACAGAATAAACCGGAGTAAATTCTATCCTTTCCCAGTCTTTTATAAAGGTCATATCCAGGGGATTGCTCGATCTGGAACCCCCCAAAAAGAATATTCTGAGAGTAGAAAAAAGAAAGGTGGCATGCCTGGAGAGGTGAGATGTGTGCCTGAGAAAGACATTTTGGAAATGAGCCTGCTGCCCACAAAGTACTGCAGAATAAAGTAATCAAATCTGTGTCTGGGGCAAGTGATGAGTCCTGCAAGGAGGCAAGAGGGGAGGCCTATGTGGTGCCCCTGAATAATCCATCTTGTTGGTGCCCGTAGATGGGTGGGCAGGACATGGCCTGCTCACCCTTTCACAAGCTTGTGGATGAGCCACGTCTTGCCCAGAGCACCATCACAATTTGTTACCACTCAGCATCAGCCACTTCCCTCGGATCAATGGAGGAGCAGTGCAGAAACAGTACTGGAGGAAAAGTGTCTATGCGTGTGGGTTTATGACCCCGGAGACTGCAAACGTGCTGGACCATAACATTCCAAATGGAAGAAGAGGACAGTAGGTCACACTTAATACTTTTGCAGAGATAGCTCACTTTCCAACCACTTTGAGCCCTACCCCCCATGCTGCTATCTGCCACAATGCCCTTTTATTCTAGTTTCTTGCTAAGGATGAGGATTTTGAAACCTAATGCCATGTCTGTCTAAGAGGTGAATGATGCTACTTTTAACTCCCCAGCACCTGCAAAAGCACAGAACGCAACTGCCCTGGAGGGTGAGCAATTTGGTGAGCCTAGCTGCGTGTAGCAGCTAAAAGATTCCTGTTTTATCCTCACTGCTATGCACTTCATGTCTTACACAAAAAACCTTGTGTCTTCCTCTGTGAATGCAGAAAAATCTCTTGAGGGAAAACCAAAACACCAAGATCAAAAACTTTACCCCTAGAAAGTAAAGGGACCAGGCCCTATCCCAGTTCTTGCCTTAAATATCGAGGGTGGTCTTTCCAGTGGATTTGAATATCATGATGTTTAAATCCTGCACAAGATGAAGAACTGACAAATCTAGAAAAAAATAGATTTTATTTTGTTTTTTCTTCTGGAGTAAACAAATATGGAATATGTATGCATTGCATCATGCAGTTAAGTAATCATTGTAGTAATAAAAACCATGGTCAAGTTTAGGTTTAGACTAATCTTTATCAGACTGTAGTGCTACAGTTAGATTCTGACTACTGAGAACCTCTCATCTGAACTGGGTCATTCTCAGCATCAGTGTAGGGGGAATAGAGAAAAAAATCCTATTTTTACAAAGGACAGACAGAAAAGTAGGAGGTTAATATAGCAGCCTCATGGGAGTAGAAGGGTGTCTGTGCGTGAAATAATGATATTCAGTCTGCAAGCTTCTTAGATCCACAACACTGAAGCATTGCAAGGGAGAACACTGTTAGTTGGAACCTATACTTATCTGGTTATATTATCCCTTCGTAGTTGGATAGCCCTAGAGTCTTGTCACTGTTTAAGGCAGGGCAGCAATTAAAAAGAATGACGGATGCTCTCTATTAACCCTTTCCCTCCCCAGAAGATAACGGAAAGAAGAAAAGGGAGAGATACTTGTGGGCTGGAAAATTAAAACAGCTTCAATGAAACAATAACAATGACTACTACTACTACTACTACTAGATATAATGAAAAATATAGAAAACCAATCCTAAATGTCCCTGATATAATCACAGAATTGTGTACCACACTGATGCTTGTGGAACATAAGAGATCACAGAATCACAGAATGTTAGGGATTGGAAGGGACCTCAAAAGATCATCTAGTCCAATCCCCCTGCCGGAGCAGGAACACCTAGGTGAGGTTACACAGGAAGGCGTCCAGGCGGGTTTTGAATGTCTCCAGAGAAGGAGAATCCACAACCCCCCTGGGCAGCCTGTTCCAGTGTTCCGTCACCCGCACTGAGAAGAAGTTTCTTCTCAAATTTAAGTGGAACCTCTTGTGTTCCAGCTTGAACCCATTACCCTTTGTCTTACTGGTGGTTGTCACCGAGAAGAGCCTGGCTCCATCCTCGTGACACTCACCTTTTACATATTTATAAACATTAACACCCCTCAGTCTCCTCTTCTCCAAGCTAAAGAGACCCAGCTCCCTCAGCCTTTCCTCGTAAGGGAGATGCTCCACTCCCTTAATCATCTTTGTGGCCCTGCGCTGGACTCTCTCCAGCACTTCCCTATCCTTCTTGAACTGAGGGGCCCAGAACTGGACACAATATTCCAGGTGAGGTCTCACCAGGGCAGAGTAGAGGGGAAGGAGAACCTCTCTGGACCTACTAACCACCCCCCTTCTAATACAACCCAGGATGCCATTGGCCTTCTTGGCCACAAGGGCACAGTGCTGGCTCATGGTCATCCTGCTGTCCACCAGGACCCCCAGGTCCCTTTCCCCTACGCTGCTCTCTAGTAGGTCATTCCCCAACCTATACTGGAACCTGGGGTTGTTCCTGCCCAGATGCAAGACTCTACATTTTCCCTTGTTATATTTCATTAAATTTTTCCCCGCCCAACTCTCTAGCCTGTCCAGATCTCGCTGGATGGCAGCACAGCCCTCTGGCGTGTCAGCCACCCCTCCCAGCTTGGTGTCATCAGCGAACTTGCTGATAGTACACTCAATTCCCTCATCCAAGTCGTTGATGAATATATTGAACAGTATTGGTCCCAGAACTGACCCTTGAGGCACTCCACTAGATACAGGCCTCCAACCAGACTCTGCCCCATTGACCACGGCTCTCTGGCTTCTCTCCTTCAGCCAGTTTGCAGTCCACCTCACTACCCGATCATCCAGACCACACTTCCTCAGTTTTGCCGTGAGGATGCTGTGGGAGACGGTGTCAAATGCTTTGCTGAAGTCAAGGTAGACCACATCCACTGCTCTGCCATCGTCAATCCACCTTGTTACGTCTTCATAAAAGGCTGTGAGGTTGGTCAAACACGACTTCCCCTTGGTGAAGCCATGTTGACTGTCCCTGATGACCCTCTTATCCTTGATATGTCTTAAGATGGCACCAAGGATAAGGTGTTCCATCACTTTCCAGGGATGGAGGTGAGGCTGACCAGTCTATAGTTGCCCGGGTCCTCCTTCTTGCCCTTTTTGAAGACTGGAGTGACATTTGCTTTCCTCCAGTCCTCAGGCACCTCTCCCGTTTCCCAAGACTTGGCAAAGATGATGGAGAGTGGTCCAGCAATGACTTCAGCCAGCTCCCTCAGCACCCGTGGGTGCATCCCATCTGTACCCATGGATTTATGGATGTCCAGATTGCTTAATTGCTCCCTAACCCAGTCCTCATCAACTGAGGCAAACTCCTCCATTGCCCTGCCTTCCTCTGGGGCCTCAGGGGTACGGGGCTCCTCAGGACAGCTATAGGTAATCTTGGCTGTTGTAGAATTAAGTATAAACAGAGGCCTTTCTACACACTATTCTTACTGATACTTTAGTAACAACTATGAACATAAGACATTGTCAATTCCAGAAGCAGACACTGTCTGAAAATCAGGTAGTCAACTTCAGAAAGTGCAGTTTCTTAGAAGCAGCTTAACTGAAAGAAAAAAATTACTGAAAGAATGGTCCTGTTTGAGCCAAAAACAGGACAAGTCCTAAATTCTGACAAATGAAAATAACATTTAATGAAATAAAATGAAAACAATCAGTTGGAAAAAAATCACACAGTAGTGAAAAACTGGCAAAAAAGGCTCAACTTTTGAGCCCAGCAATTACAGTTACGTATCTTTAAACTTTACACCTGCATGAAAATCAGCTTTCCTGAAATCAGGAATTAGAGGAATGGTCCGACCCAGTTGTAGCACATCACCTAATGAGTTGCCAGTTACAGGAGAATATTTTGCAGTAACATGGCAACTCTGTGTTAACTCCATTAGAAACTTTGATAGCTGCAGAAAGCGTGAGCTGCTGCTGTGGCATTATAACTGTATAACATGGTGTCGGGGTTCAACCCCAGTTGGCAACTAAGCACCACACAGCTGCTCACTCACATCCCCCCACCCCCTCAGTGGGATGGGGGAGAGAATCAGAAGAGAAAAAATGAGAAAACTCATTGGTTGAGCTAAAGGCAGTTTAATAAGTAACAAAAAGCCACACATGCAAGCAAAGCAAAGCAAGGGATTAATTCACTACTTCCCATGGGCAGTCAGGTGTTCAGCCATCTCCAGGAAAATCAGGCTCTATCACATGTAATGATTACTTGGGAAAACAAATGCCATGACTCCAAATGCCCTCATTCTTCCTTCTTCTTCTTTCAAAATATATACTGAGTATGATGTCACATGGTATGGAATATCCCTTTGGTCAGTTTGGGTCAACTGTCCTGGCTGTGTCCCCTCCCAGCTTCTTGTGCACCCCCAGACATTTTACTGAAAAGTTCTTGACTTGGTATAGACATTGCTTGGTAACAACCAAAACATCAGTGTTTTAGCAACATTTTTCTCATACCAAATCCAAAACATATCACTATACCATCTACCAGGAAGAAAATTAACACTATCCCAGCTGAATCCAGGACACATGGTCAGTCAATAATTTCTCTCCAGTGGGTCTCAGAATGGCAGTTGTAACTGTCTCTGGTTTTGCTACGTTAATACCTTTATTTTTCACACAGTTCCTTCCCTAGCACTATCTTATGATTGCTGATAGAAACCAAATGGCTCTGATACTCATTGTCTGAGTATATCTGGTAATTCTGTCCTTAATTAAACACAGTGGTTCTTCACAATGGAAGAAGGTGAAAAGTGAGAAGAATTCTCTGAAGTCTAAATTGTTTCTGTTCACTCACACAAAAGAAAACAAGATGTTTTTTCCTTGTTGCTGAAAAATTGTGCATCTGTTTTTTTAAAGAATCTGGTTTTGATACAGCAATCACATGTTACGTTAAATAACCCAGAACTCATACAAGAGAAAACTTACTTTCAGTAACAGCAGACTAACCTTGAAATTTCAGCCAAATTCTTTAGTTAAGATATTCCAAAGACAAATAATATGTCTTTTTAAAGTCTCATAGCAGGAAAGGTTATGTTCAGAAACAAATTAAATTTTAAGAAAGGGCACCTGGGCACTTCTAGCCATGAAAATAAGGCAAGAAGAGTCCTCTGTGGCTGCCATGGTTCATCAAAAAAAGTGTAATTCCTTTCCCAGATGAAGTCATGGTTATCTCTACAAAGTGCCTAGCTTCTGTGAAAGAGGAGAGTGAAAGATACCTGCTTCCCAAGGTAAGAAGAGGCTGGTAACCAAGCAGCAGTCAAGGCAAGCTAGGACTAGATACCCAAGCAGAGTAGTAGCTAGAAGCAGTTGAGAGAGAACCCCTGAAACTCACAGCTAATTTGAGAGAGGATAAAGGATGCACATACTGGAAGATGTGGGAGGGAAGAGAGGACTGTAGTGGTCTTGATACCTTCTAGCAACATGGAGTTGAGGCAGAAAGTAAACTTGATGGAAGACAGATGAGGTGGAAATAGGGTCCAAGCTGTTCACTTGATGTAGTCATGTGTTTGTTGGATAATCCCAGCACTGTTAGGCTAAGCAATCTGCAGCATGGACTGGGGCCCTGAAGTGCTCATTTTAAGGGCTCCCCAAAGTCATGAAGACTCCAGTTGTCTACTTAATTCTAAGTACTTCAAAGACATGTGAATGTTAGGAGAGTAGCTCTTCAAAACCCCCTCTAGAAGAGAAACACAATTCTGAAGAGTAAATCCTGTACTAGATAGTTTGACCTGCTTTCAAGGAAAATGAAGATCTCTGCTGGTGGTTACAGAGGAAATTGAGGGAAACTAAGTGTCAGGACACATCTGATACGCATGAAAGACAGGTCTTGGCCTTTGTAGGAAAAGTTCATGAAAGTAAATCTCAGAAGAAGGAGGTGTTTCTGCAACTAGTTTATGGTATCAAAGTGGTGACACTTTGGTGAATCTAAGGAAAGATCCTAGATGGAAGGAGAATGAGTTAGCAATACACATGGAGCAAAATCATGGACCAAATCATGGTCCATGATTCCAGAAAAGTAAAAACCAATAAGTCAGGAAGATAAGGGGGGATGAGGATTCAGGCACTCCAGGTAGGTTCTTATATTACTGTAATGCTGACAGTCAAATCACGAGGACAGAAGGACAGAAGAAGAATTTCACATAACAAAGGAAAATGTCTGGTAAAGGAACTAACTCCACTTGTTCATTCACTTTCAAGTTGAGACTTCTATTTTTTACTGGCTTGCTACTGTCCAGATCATAACACATACAGAAAGACCAGGCTTAAATAGATTATTTGACTGATATTTTTCAATTTCTCTGCCAACTAACTTGCTATGGCAGATAATAGTTTGTCTGAAAAACTGCTTTTCCAGGCCTCTGATAGGAGCCACAGTGAAATTGAGAGAGGTCAAAAGAAGTCAGCTGCCATTTTCACTCCCATTTTTTATGGAAATGGGCAACAGATTGGTGAAGACATTGCGAAAGCTCTAAAGCAATCACTCTTTCAATTTGTTCAATATTAGTTTCAATAAGAACCAAGAACAGAAACAATTGCCAGCAGCCCCTAGTTGATTTGTTAAGACTCACTCTTGTCCACTTCAAATCACCTTTGACATTTACGAGCTCAACTTTGCAAACATCATTTGAGTATTATTATTTTATCTGATACCTCTATTATGCCAGTGCCTAGGCTACCATAATGATAAAGTGGTGCATAGATATCAAGAACACCGTTGTTTCTTATGTTTCCGCCTTGTGAAAAACAAGGGAGCTTTTGTTATTTTATACAGACTCAATACCTCCAGCATTACACATACAAGGTATAGTAGTTTGCAAAGTTTTATGTGTATATATCCAAAGTGAATTTGAAAAAAGGGAAATCTAATTTGGCAGACATTTACAATAAGACTAGCATGTTGATAGCAAATTAGTTTTCCCCTGCACCTACATTCTCCTATGTAGAAACCATTTTTGTAGAGCTCACAGGGCATAATAAGCAAATAAATGCTAATAGAGAACATTTAGATTGCTTTAGGTTTGTACTCTCTGCAGCCTACAACAGGTTGCATGCAACTTTTGTCTGCAGAGTCACAGGAACAAGAAGAAAAATAGAACTGTGCCAAACAAGATAACAATGGTATTAATAAATATTCTTAAGACAAAAATGCTTTGTGATTTACTCAGGATGATTCCAGTGCATGCAACTTAGGGGTTAGATGGAAATGTCTATCTGAGTCAAACAGTTTGAGAGATAGTGACCAAGAAAGAGAGAGAAAATAATATGAGTGTGGATTAGGTGGTAACTAGTGCGGATTCTTACAGAAAAGATGCCACTTTGCCTGAGGCCCAAATTGTTCAGCACATGCATTCTGCCTACTGTCTCCTGTAAGGCTGAAACTCAGAGACTGTTGATGAAAATATAAAATCATTTGAGCACAAATGAAAGAAGAGTGAACGGTCAATGCTGAGGACCATATTTAAGGAGAACTGAACTGCCATGTGGATTTGGTAACATACAGTATGTCTGCAATGGATTCTGCACTGGAATACAGAGAAGGTCAGACTGGCTTTAGCCATGTGGACTGTCAGGCAGGTTATGGCACAGACTGTCCTAAATGTAATTTAAAGAGAAGAAATAAATGCAAGGAAGGAAAGTCAGTATTTTCCTGAGGGTTTTCACACAACTACGGGAGAATAATAACATTTTTGGGAATGCTCGTCTGCAAGAGGAAACTTGAATATGATGGAGTTAAGAGGGACTGAGTAAAATTTCTATAGTATGTACAGGGGAATTCTGTTTGCAACTCTTTGTTTATTAAGTCTTATGTGCCTTGCAAGTACCTAGCAACAATAATCTTCAGGCATTCCAGAAATGCATACTTGGAATTAGTTTAACACAGGTTCTTTTATTGTGTGTGTTTAAAGAAATATTTTAAAAATACTACAAGGTAAAGATTAAGTAAGTATGAAATATCCAGAACTAATATTAAAAAAAGAGGTGAAGATGTTTCTCGTTTTCTTGATTTGGGTGCAGAATAACACATGCTCTTAAGTGTAAACCATCAAATATTCTGTATATGTAAGCCTTCTCTCATTGGTCGTAGGTAAGCTACATAAAATTCCTATTGACTGCACTGTGGAAGGATCGGTGCCACTAACATCTTGATATTTGCTCCCACTTTCCATTTACTTTTCACTTGTGACTTTAAAACATAAGTGACAATGAAACGTTGTCTCCATGGTATATAAATGGGACCTCATTTCCTGCATTTACTCTGGTTTTCTTAGGGGAAAGGGGATTTACAGTTAATAACAAATCTTGTTCCACATTTGGATTATTCCTGTGTACAGTAAAAACTCCTTGAATTTCAAATAATGCCAGTTTCCATCTCTTCAGCTAGAGAGGCGGTGTGGACTCTGGTGCATTGTTTTTATCTCAGAACCATAAGTACTGTGGTAAAGGACTCAGCCATAAATAATCCCACGTGTCGCCAAGGCTGTTGATAAGCAAATGCTTGCAGAAAGGCCCTGGCTCCCTAATTTTCACGGACCTGTCATGCTGCACTGAGACATCCTCCACAGCAAGTGAGATGCAATGACCAGCTCTAGGCACAGTGGGTGCTGCCCTCCTCGTCTTTGCTCCCTCAGCATTTTTGTGCAGAAGTAGCATGGAAGCATCCACCACCCTCGGTTGTTACCAGGAATGGATGGGCATATGGAGGATGATCTAACTGATTACCAAGCCTGTCTTTAACAGTATTTTATCAGCTGGTAGAAACTTGCAAAAGAAGGAACTGAACATACAGTATTAAACTTACACTCCAACATTATATAACTGAAATCTTCATAGGAGAAGAAAGAGAAGAAAGACAAACAGAAATGCAGCCTTTTTTTTCTTTTATAAGTATATATTTCTAATGAAAGCTTTTTTAATAAAGAAAATGAACAAGAAGATTATATTGAAACTTCAATGTGCAAATCTGTTTAAAACATGAGAGACAAACTCTGATGGTAGCAGGTATAATGTTTAGTTTGCCTGCTATTATATTCCCTCTATTTAACGGTTTTGCCAGTTTTCTTTCTGGGATATCCATTATCAGAGTATACTAATATTCATTTAATCCTACTAAAACTAATTATATATCCCCCTTAACCAGTATCTTACTCTCTGCCAACAGAATTAAACCTAATGAAATATATCAATATTGAAGATTCGGATGATAGCAGTTACTATTCCTACAAAATAATTATAACCAGTAAAGATCACACGTGTAACATTACAGTGGTAACATCCAGAGAGCAGGAACAGCATGGTAATGATATTCAAACAGGAACCCAGCACCCCCTCAACCCTGGAACCACTAATAACTTCAACTGGAACAATTGACAGAGGGGAAATGAATCATTCCCTTTGACAAGAACAAAACTATATTAAAATGTAATAGTTTATTAAACAACTGACTTCAGAAGTTAAATTACTAAATTGCATCTCCATGGATTTTACGAAGAACTGTCTGATCACAATAATGGATTGCCTACAAACTTTTATCTTAGCCATCGCCCCCAGAGTTTCTGTATTTAATTATTTAAACATTGTATTAATGAAACATGTTATACTGGTAAGAAAACTACTTTTATCACAACACATGAAAGAAAAAAAATATAATATGTGGTTTACACTGCACGACTGCATTTGCATTTGCATCCCCCTTGCAAACAGCAAAACCCGTCCTCTCCCTGATCCCCTCTTTCCAGCTGCTCTGCCTGCAAGGATTTGCAAAACTATTGTAATGGCTGCCATTGTTCTTGATTCTGACTTAAAAAAAACAAAAAAGAAAGAATAGAAACCATTTAAAATATTTTTGTGCACCTGTTGTGCTGCATTATGACCCACTGTGATTTCAATTTATGTCACATGAGAACATGCCACTGAAGTACCAGATTGCATCATGCAAATATCCTAGCAGTGCTGGAAATTGATGTCACATCACATTTTATAATGGATATCTATGCATATAATGCATAGAAACAAGAGGGCTAAAGTAAGACTAAAAAGAGGGGAAAGAAAATAGGCATGGCACGTGTCCTTCAGAGGCTGGAAACCTCTGCTGCACAGTGAAGACCTCTGTCACCTGAGCTATTGAGAACCTGGTAGCAACAGTAGATTGTCGTCTCTTAGGGGGAACCAGTAGCAAGGGGGAAGTAGGACATATTTTTAAGTAGGTTTCAGGTGTTTGCTGACATTAGAGGAACACCGTACATTAAGAAAACTTCGAAAAATTCCCTGTTCTGGTTAGGGTAAGGTGTAGAGATGACTGCTTCTGCCTCATCTCTGCTGAGAGAAGCAGTCTTTCTTGTCACTTGAAGCCTCTCCCTCAGTTTCTTTTCTGGTCCTATCTTCTCCAGCTTTCTTCTCCCTTTCTCCTTGGCCAGCTGTCCTAAAGGGGATAAAATAATTTGGCAAAGTGCTCTGGAGCACACGAAAGACCAAAACTTAGGTAATTAAATGGAAAATGCAGAAATGAACAAAATATTAATCATACGAGCTTACAGTTAAGCACCTTTGAGAGCCCTTAAGAAGAGAGACTTGGCTTGGAAACCTGCACTATGAACACACTCATTGAATAATCATGTTTTGTAGAAGGAGATTTCAAATACACTGCAGAATCCTGTGCAGAAGAATCCAGCAACTCTTTCTCTCTTCACAAGACAAAATATGCCTTTGCAGAGCACATTCTGCAGTCCTGCAGCCTCTTCATTGGAAAAATGGCAACAATAATATTTATCTGCCTTACCATTATATTGCAAATACTAATGATGACAAAATTCTGCAAAAAAAATGCTTTGAGAGCATTTAAAATGCTAGGAATGCTAAAAGCTATTCCTTAGCTGCCTAAAGATTTTATTAAAAAATCTAACTGCTATTACATAGAAACTCTTTATAGTCAGAAGAGCAGATGCACTGTGGATTATAACCAATAAAACACCCTTTTCTTAGGGAAGAAAGAACAAACGTATGATCCGAGTTCTGCTTGGTGCCAGTGATCTGTGATGAGTGATGTACTGTGTCCACTTTTTAAACACTGTCCTTAAAACCAGATGTGGACAATTTGGAGAGCAGAGGTCAAAAGAGAACAAAAATGATCAGAACATAAGACCTATGAAAAAAGGCTGAAGGGACTGTAGTTATTCTATCTAAAAGTAAAGATGACTGAGAGAGAAATGATAGCAGCTGAGAGATATGTAAGAGAAAGAGAATAATCTGTATGACAAGCCCAATGTGGATAGGACAAGAAGTAATAGCCTTGAATCACAGCAAGAGGGATTTGGGTTAGACATTAAGAAAAAAATTCTAATTGTAAGAAAAGCTAAGCACTGGAGAAGAACACTTACCTCACCTGAGGAGACTGTGGGATCTCCACCGCTGGGAGATTTCAAGAACAAGTCGTGCAGATATCTTTCAGGCACATTTGAGGTCCTGCCATTTACATGGACTAACTGATGAAGAGAGTCCTGTTTCCTGTGATTCTAAGTTTTACTGTCTAGTTTGCACAAGCATGAGAAGTGGTTTGTTTGTGTGAGAGCTACAGGGACTGTCCACTTAATGTGTGGAAGCCATTAATGAAAAACAAGCTTAATGGATCTTCCAAAAATATTCACCTGCATTTCAGTGTGGGAAGGTGATAACCTATTGCTGAAGGAATCCTGTTCTACCAACAGGAAGAGGACCAGGAAATGAATTCTCCCTGGAAATTTCCCTCTGTGTGGTAGCCAGGCCTGCAGGATGACTTTCCCAGGTTTGTTCACTTTCCACGTACAAGCAGCTGCTGGAAAGTAGCTTTCTGCAAACTGAACAGATGGTAGGAGGGTTGGGATGCTGGTGAACTTGTGCTCCAGGAGGACAGGAAGAAGCATGAAACCCCGGAGGAGGTAGTTCTGTTGTACTTTTCTGTAAGGAAAAGTGTCCCATCTGAGGCTAGACAGGTAGGTGCTTTTCAGGGTCTCTAAGGACACTGGGTGTCAAAACAGCATGGCAACACAGAGAACATGAAAATGATGGAAAAATGCTATGACAGATCAGTTTTTGAGAGTCCACAATGAGGTCTAGTCTCTGGCCTGAAAAACAAAGTGCTTTGAGTTCTCCTGCTGAGTGAAGCAGAGACTACAGGGCTGAAAAAGTTCCAAGAGGAAGGGCTTTGCAGGGAAAGTGTGGCTTATGGAAAACCTGAACTCAGCCAGGACTTCCACTTAGCTTCAGCGCCCTGCACCTGCCACATGGCATGGCTCATCTTTTTTAGTTTCTTTCTTGCGAGGAATAAGACTTGGCTAGAGGAATAGCGTCAATTAAGATTCACCTGCTCCTCAGAGGAAAATTGTGCTTTACTTGAGAGATCAGAGAAGCAACTGTGGTTTTGAATAGATGAGATCCATGCATGATGTAACCAGTGGGTCTAGGATCACTGAATCTACAGCTTATGTGGTGTACAGGTAGCCTGTGCATTTAGAGTAGCTGTTTATCCAGGATCTCTGGATGTTAGCTCATTGCTCTAACTGAATCATGGATGCCCTGGAAATACTGAGCAAGTGATTACTGTCAGTGAGTTCTGCTTGGAGCAGAGAAAGAGGACATATCAGTCTTTATACAGGCCTATGGTAGTACTGAATCTGAATTTTTAAATGCATAATGGCTTTCCACAGAGCATGACTACAAAAGACAGCTTTGGGCACCTCAGAAAAAAAAAAAACAAACTAGGCAAAAAAGTAAGGTAGGATCAGTGAAAACCCACACAGATAAATATATCCAGAGTTGAGAGACTGGTGATGACCCACAGAGGATGAGGAGAGAAGGAGCGATTTAATGAAAAGAAGCAGCATAAGGGATGTTCCTGTTTCCCATTTGAAGATCGAATGCAGAGAGTCAGGGAGGACTGTGAAGATAATGGAGAAAACCTGCAAACTGACATGCGTGCCAGTCCTTCCACATGAAGTAATGTCTGCTGGTTTCATGGGCTCCATGCTGTAACCATACCTGTGCTTTTCACAGAACTACAGCGAGGACTTGCCTCCTTCATCTTGCTTCTTTATTGCACCCTTCTTAGATGACCTCAAATTGGAAGAAGAAAAGGGCTCATAGACAGAGGAGAAGGATGAGGAGAAGATCTCTACTTTTAAAAGGCAGGAGCAACACAGAGAAGAGGTGAAATTCAGACAGGTGTTTGTTACAGAACGGATTTACATGGCTCCTCAAATCCTCACGGTCCTGTAACAGTGCATTCTTTGGGTGGTGGCTGGCACGAATGCAATATAACCTTTGGTGGAACCCTGGTGGAAAGATTGCCCAAAATTCTGTCTCCTTGATCATATGGGCAACTGCAACAAAAAAATTTCCCTTTGTCAGCTTGCTTTTTTTTTTACCCACATAATCAATTCCATGTCCCAAAGACTTTTGTCTCTGCTTTCTCTTGGGACCCTTCTCATGACTGTTTCTCTCATTTCCTCCTATTCTCTTAATTCACTTCCTCCTTCACTGAAGCAAAACCAGTCAGTTTTAAACAACCTACAGCCTCTGCTTTTCCCACTAGAAAACCCCACACTGTCTTCATCGTGGGCTGTGGTTACGCATTTGGGGGCATGGTTGACTTGAACTCCTTTCAGCACAACAAATTGGGAGGGTAGGGTTTTTGGAAGACCGGGGTCACTGCACCGTGACACTGCTGCTTACTTGAGCCATAAATGCAACAGGAGTTACCCAGCAATGAGGACTTGAAGCCAGATTATTGACAGTTGCCTATAGAGCATTTTGGTTTTTGTGTTCCAGGGAGTACATGGCACTTTGAGTACCCGCTGATGGCCAGTCCTTCATTCAGGAGAGGGGAGGTGTGATACTACACTTCAGCTTTATCCAACTTGTCCTCCAAGTGGTAAATATGTGTGTGTGGGTATGCACATATGCAAAGAAAACTTAAAATAATTTATGAAGGAATTACAAAATCCAAGATGCCTTAATCTTACTTACTAAAGAAAAAAAGAAACCAAAAAACCTCTCCCACATATGAGCAGCTAAACATTACTGAACTTCAAAAAAAAAAAAAAGTTAGACTTAAACTTGCACTGCCATAAAACAATGTATTTGAGGACTTCAGTCAGATCAACTACTCATAATGTTCTCCTGTTTTGCCAGCATATTATGATATGAGAAAACATCTGTAAATCCTGATGTAACAATGTAGTCTAAGTTATATTCCATTCAAAAAACCTTAAATAAACAATACATTAAGTATATAGCATAAAACATGTTTGAGTGTTAGGGAATAGGGTACAGCTTTCCCTCTGCTGTTGGAGCTGAGGAAGTATTCGTCCTCTTCCTGCCCTACCTTTGTCCTGACTCTTCCAGATCCCCCACATCTAAGAGGTCCCCACAGCTCTCCCTCCTTTTCAGTTATCTTTAATCAACCAATCCTGACAACACATTTTAACCTGAAAATAAAACACATCAGCCAAATTAAAATGGTGTTAAAATCATGTGGAATTAGACAGAGTCTATGGTTTAAAACACAGACTTCTCTTTGTGCTAACAAGCAATATTTATGGCCAAGAAAGCTTTAAAACCCTTTTCTCAAGATAGTTTACATACATTTGCTGCCTGGACATCTGGGTTTGGATTAGGGTGTGGTGAGAGTTGGTGTGGGCAAATGTTGAAGTGTAATATTGATCCACATCATAATTATCGGATGGAGGCAGCTTAAAAGTATTGTATTGATGCTTTAAAAAGAGGGGTTGACAACATATAGTATTTAGTAGCATTAGGCTAAGGTAGGGATATTACACTGGGAGCACACTATTTCTTAATGAAGACTTACTCTTGCCTTTGAAACCGGAAGATAAATTGATGCATTTATCTCACAGCATTCAAACGTCAGATACCAATACATCTTAAAATATCACTATAATGTCATTCTTCCTATACTTTCTAAGGAGGCCTGTCCCCTGACTTGCCAATAAACTTCCCTTTTAACTCTTCCCATAAATGTTCCCCCCAAATTCTCAAAGGTAATATGTAGAGAAAAGTACTTGTTAAAATAACATGGCAGGCCCGGCTGGAACTGACAAATCCAAGAAATTAATGGTTAAGATTGAAACTCCATCTTTGAGACACCCCATTGTGCTCTGTTGCATTTTAATAAGTGTTCATCTGACCCTCTGCCAGTTAATTATGGGGATCTTCAGAATTTTGTTCTGGCCCCCTTGCTCTTCAGTACTGATGTGCTTCTTTCACTTCTATTTTTAGGGACCTTAAGGTGAGTTATTGTTAACCTGATAACACCCAGATCTATTTTGCTCTTTTAGCTGATCCTACTGAGGCAGCTTTTAGTCTTTTCATCTTACCTCCCTAAAGCACAAATTGGGATCTTAACTGAATCTCTTAAAAAAAAAAAAAAAGATAAAAAGAGTGAGAGAAGAACCACAAAAATTAGATCCTCTTGTCCATTCTCCCCACCAACCTACAAAAAGAAGCTCCAAGTTTTCAGTTACATTAGATGAAAATCTGTTTATCATTTACAGTATGGCTAACAGAATTGAGGCACTGGTGGATCTTATTTAGCCATTTCAATATTTTTTTTTCTTACCCTTTTAAGGTTATTTATTTTGATTTACTTTGAATTTCTCATGTGAAAATAAGAAGAGATTGAGAGGATACCATAAATCGTTCCACAGCACTACCTCTCTTGTTCCGATTTTAAGATGTAGGAATCTCCTTTTATTACTCTCACAGCAAGGAGCAGTACATGTATCTACGAAAATTTTAATTCAGGGGAGAGAAAAAAAAACCCAACAAAACCAAAACAAACAAACAAACAAACAAACTACAGAAGAAAACGTTTCCTAGTACCCCCTATGGCTGCTCTCTGCATCAAAATTTTGTGGGTTACTCCTGAAAGAAACATAGATTGGAGAACGAATTAATTTCCTCTGAAATGTAGCCTGTCACCCATGAGGCAATGTTTCTCTGCCTGGTAAAGTAAAGAAACCTCAGGAGGGGACAGAAGTGTAGCTAGACATCATTAAAGAACAACAAAAAATTGTGATTATTTGGAGGTTCATGGGTACAATGACAGTAGAGTTTTTTTTCAAAACACTGTAGACAAACATTTATATTGTTATACTTGTCTGAAGCACTCCTCTGAATCTTCTGAGATTTGTCCATCACTAGAAAAAATTAATGAATACTATTTTACTAGTGGAATTT
Organism: Caloenas nicobarica; assembly: GCF_036013445.1. NCBI lineage: Eukaryota > Metazoa > Chordata > Aves > Columbiformes > Columbidae > Caloenas > Caloenas nicobarica. Next base: position 149,144,872 of record NC_088245.1, on the reverse strand, counting down.
TCCCATTGAATGCAAATGATTCCAAAAGTTTATTTTCAGAATGTTTCATGCTGCCCTTTGTCAGACAGCTGGTAGAGGGAAAGGGTTTCAAAAATAAAGAAAATTATATATAATGAATAACCAATTGCAGTAGATGCTAGGAGACTAAATGTATTTTTATTGTGAGGACATAATGCTGCTATAACCTAACCTTCTCCACCCCCATGGAGTAAAGAACAGTTAATGAAGGCGAGGATGCTTTTTTTAATCTGTAGTCCATTTCTGTGCTATATAATATTCATTAGACATTCAGTAGCAATTTCTTCCACTCATCCTATATTTTGTAGACAAAAATATTTTTTCAACCTTTAATAAAAGAGTGATAAATAGTTAACTAATATATATGGTCTATTTTTTCAATGTAATCAGTAAAATCTTAACACACTTGTATGCCCTGATACATGAGAGGTCAAAGTGCATTTTGTTTTGAGAAAATCTTTCAAGACCTGGATTATCAAGACTCCAAACTTCTGTTCTTTGAATATCTCTCAAACTGTACTTCTTAGAAGGAGTTTCCCTGGGTGTAGCTTTGTTCTGATAAAGTCATCCCAATGGTGGGTTTTCCACTGGTGTGTATATGTTACAAATAACATGATTTTCTGGTCCCGTGTTGTGGTGTGGTGGTGGGGGTTTTTTGTTTGTTTTGTGGTGTGGGGTTTTGTTTGTTTGTTTGTTTGGTTTTTTTCTCTGTTTCCAAACTTCCTTCTTCTGTCTCCACTCAGGAGATCTGGGTTTCCAATGTAGCTGCTGGGCTAAGCTCTTTGGTTCTACCTCTACCCTTAAACAAAGTTAATGCCTGCTGATAGTGCTGTTTCTTGAGCTTTGGTCCAAAGCTGGTTTTCTGTTTACACTCAGACATTTGATCAGCTACTTAGGTTGTTTATTTAGAATTACATTTAAAATAAGAATTATAGGAAGAATACCTCTTTATAGTGGAGAATACATCCCTAAATCTGAGAAAACCCCAACTTTATTTTTGTGGTCAAGGAAGACAACTTTATGAAAGCCTGAAACATTATCAAATGAAGGTTTAAGTGATGGCATTAATTTTTATAGCATGCTGTTGCTCCAGTGAACTTGAACAGTAAGCCTATGATTAACTTTGCCTTTTATTTTTTTAATAAAAATCTAACTTTGGTTTTTGCTTTTGTATTTTTAAAGAGATTGGGTAAAAATATCTCAAACCAAAGCAATTCTGCTCCTCACCCCTTTTGGACTGTGAACACAATGGGTTCCTATGCTCATATTTACCAACAGGATATTATTGCTTTCCTTTGATATATAATTTTATAGTATCTTCTCCTAGTCAATTGCCCTTTCATATGTAATTTTATAGTATCTTCTACTAGTTTCTCACATCTTTTCTGTTGGTGTTGGTCAAATCAAGTGTATAAAGTAAGAACATCAGTACAAGGAGTTTGTGTTGAATGAGAATGAGTTGTTCATTAATTCTGCAGGTGGGTCCCAAGCCCAATGTTACAAAAGATTTCTGCCACTTTTTCCCAAAGGTTTGTTGATTAGTCTGTACTGGCTTGCATGAGGGACTACTGCCAAACCTTTAGGCTCCAATCCTGCAGTCACATCTTCTTGTCTGGGATCCTATTGACCTCAGCAAGTTTTTAGGCAGATACCAGCATCAGATGACTGTGAATTTGCTCCAGGAGAATTTTTTAAGACAATCAGTTGCAGAGTTGCAGAGAGTTTCTGCTGGAGATCAGCAAAGGCACCAATCATGCAGGTCCTCATCTTCCACATGGTCACAGCAACAGTATCTGCCCATGTATCATTGGTGGGCCCCAGGGACCCTTGCGACAGTGTCCTACATGGGTATCTCTCTCTCTGTATATGTATCTGTACACACACACTTATACATGCATACATATATATATTAGCATGATGTAGCTAATTTACATACAAGTATGCATATATACATATGTATATATATAATTACAAGTAGGCACCTCTCTCCTGACTGCCTTCATCTAGTTTCCAGTTTACCATATATTCTCTGTTTGAGATGATCTGGTTTCTCCATAGAATTTGGGATGTGGATATGACTTAGATCAGTCATGTCACCTCATTCAGGTAAAGCACAAAAAGTGAAAGGAGAGTCAGAGAACTGAGACTTATGAAGTCCTTTCCATTAAAATATAAACACATAGGTAAATATATTACATGCCCAAGTATCTTTTTTCCCAATTATAGTGTGTTACAGGCAGCTGATTTGTAATTTTAGATCTGATTAATTTCTTATGTGCACAAATATAAATAAATAAAGAAGAACACTGCTAAGTCTACTGAAGGCAGCCTTATAAGACTATCTAAGAATGAGATCTTTGTTTCTGGACTTTGGGCTAATATTTTTACAGTGTTCTTTCCATGGGAGTGACAAATGCAAAACTAATTTCCAAAACTCATTTCTTTTACTGATCCAGAATACAACCACAAGATACAGCTCTAATAAACCAATCTAAAAAAGGAACTCTGATCTCCTAAGAACACCAGAATTAAGTTTGCAGTAATTTCTGGTTAAATACAAGAGTTATGTAATTTCAAAAAAGTATCCAGAACAGTAAGTGCATTATGCAGCTAAGATTGTTTTCCTTTACCATAATGAACATCACTCTTTTGAAAAATACTTCATCCCTGGAAAAAAGAAGCAATACTTCAATTAATTTCCTTGAGTATTCTATATAAAAATATTGTCTATTTCCAAGTGATCCATGTATACCTGCTTATTTTTTTTCTTTAAATACAGCTACTGACATAATATAAAACACTCTTCATGCAGCAAAAAGCCTACTAGGACTGTATCTTCTGACCTAAAGGAACTGAGATACACTGTCACATAATGCCTAGAGTTTAGTTTCTATTAAAGCTTGTATTTAACTAGTAAAATGAAATTCTCATAAAAGTAAAGTTGGAACTCATTTTTATAAACTCTGATTAAAATGCAGATTTTGTAACTTGGAAAACATCCCAGTGATACCTGGGGGGTGAAGCAGGAGGATTACAGATACTAAGGAAAAACCACATAGAACTGATCATTTTCCCACTGTATCAATTTAAAAAGCTGTAGTTCCTGTTTCTTATAAATATAGTCTCTTTGTAGCTTCCTTACAGCCTCAAATTTCTTAACGAAAATGTGGCATCACTACAGATAACTTCTTTAAAGTCTTCTCAAGCTGCATTTCATTTTGTAAACATCTCTGAATGACGAAACATGTAGGGCTAGATCCTGCCCTCTCCCACGGGCAGAAAATCCCGTTGGAGTTCATCAAGGTTAACGCATGCAGTTCAAACTTGAATTTGGCCTACCCTTCTTTACAGGGAGGCCACCGAGCCATCTTATTTTTACCTCTCTTTTTATCCAAACTTTGGTTGGATGAGCCTTAGCCACCCAATCCACACATTTTTTTTTAAATTAAGGAAGATGGGAAGAAAGTGAATTTTCAAGTCACAAAACTCTGCCAGAAAAAGATCCACATGGTTATGCCAAAGGCCTGAACCCCTGGCCACCTCAGAAAGTCAGAAACTGAAATATGAATCTGGCTATAAGATGAAAGTCATGGAGTTGGAGTAACATATGAAATCTGGGAATAAAACTTGCTGAACTGAGCAGAGTGTTATAATTGACCATATTCATTCCATAAGACCTTGCTGAACAACCTGCTGTTACTAATATCACCTACCACAAAGGCATGTTGCATACAATAATAATTTAGTGTTTGTAAATCACCTTGCAGACATAAATTTCCATATATTGTCAGTGTTCTATAGAATATGTTGCATATTTTTCACTTTTTTGATAAGGACTGAATTTTTTTTGGAGTTATAATTGTATTCTACCTCACTAAGAAAACAGGACATTGTCAATACTAAAATACATGGTAATCAAAATTAACAATTGCCTTTGTCTGAGGTAAATTTTATGCTAATTTTATTTCACATGAAAAACTTCTTCCCTCCCTCTCCCCCAAAATCTTCACAGACAAGTGTAGCTTTGACAGAGAAACACACTGTTGAGGAGTAAGTTCACATGATGAGGAGTCTTTCAGGCATCCTGCTGCCCTGTCCAAAAGCTGCTCCAGAGGCTAAAACACTGGTCATTGCCCTGAATGCCAACACCCTCTCCGAAAGATGGGGCAGCAGCAGCAAGGAGCCTGCTGCAACAGTTTCTCCTGGAATGCGAACTGGCTTTAAGATAGATACAAATATTTAGAGAGAGAAATATTTACTGATATTCCCCTAGCCAAACACCACAGCTGTAACTACAAAGCATGTGAAGATGGCAAAGCAGCCGGACCCCTTCCTAAGAGTGTTTTTAATTTTTTTTTCCTCCTAACTATAATGGGTGACTGCTTCTCTGCCTAAACAGCTCTAAAGGGCTATGAAAACTGAAGTCCTTCAAAGCTGTTAAATGTTTCCTCAGATTTACAATAAAATTCCATGTTACAAATCTCCTAGTAAAATCTCTGAAGCATTGCAAACAGTACTTACATAATTTTCCGTTAAGTCAGTATTTGTACATTCGACCCCTAGAAAATAAGGAAAGTGAACATGGATAGGGAGGGGAATAAAACAAAGGCAAGGAGGGGAAAAAAAAAGAAAAGAAAAAAAAAAAAAAAAAAGAAAAACCCTACCCTGAAACAGCCATGCAGCTATTAAACATATGCCAAAGTAAACAATAGTGCGAGGGTCTGCCATAGCTTTGCCCTGCAGGTAGACGGCAGGCGGCACAGAAGGAAAGCAAATGGCAAGGAAAAGAGAAAGACGGTACAGGATGTGGATGAGATGCCGAGCCCTGAGAGCATGAACGGCCTGATTGTGATCCTCAAGTCACACCATCAGCCATGCAAAACAGGACATACCTTTCTGGCTTGCTGGTTCTGTCGGCTGAAACAAAGCAGTCCCATTCTCAGCGGGAGGCCAAATCAAAATGAAATTTTATTTAGTCTGCACTGTCCCCAGATTGGGTTTCAGAATGACTGCTTTAGGAGATAGCATGGATGTGGCTGATGCATGCTTTGCATATGAAACTGCAATAGGGAGAAAAAAAAAAAATCTACATAATCAAAAAAATCTGTGCCGTGTGTATGGCAAAAACCCCTGGACGTTAGTGAAGCAGCTACAATGGATGTTTTTAAAAAATGACCTTTCTGAATAAAATGCACATTTGTGCTCTGCAATGCTGTTTTCAATAAATATATAATAGATCATTTTGCATGTAATTATTCAGAAGCTGCCCTGAGAGAGTGAAATATCGAATATTTTTTCTTTTTTTTAATCATGGAGCAGAATTACAGTTTGGAAACAAATGCAAAGAAAATGTATATCTAAAGAGGATTTCTGTGGCTGGCAGTGGCTGGCAGTGGCTGGCAGTGATTGCTCCTCAGAATCCTCTTCAATTTAATGTTTTGTTTAAGTCCCTGTTTCCTAGAGTACCCAAAGAAAGGCCTACTGCAGTAAAGAACATCTTTTTGTGCCACTGATCTAATGCATTCCACCTTGCACTTTTAAGAAAAGATCCATTCTTTGGTTAGACACACTTAATTTTACAGACCATCAATAAATAAAAAAGATCATCAACTGATCGCATAGTATTTTCATTAGAAGTTAGAAATAACTTACAAAGGCAAGGAACAGTCTGCCGAATATGCAGGGCATACACCATGTAATGCCTTTGTTGTCAGTTATGCTGCAAATGAGATTTTCAAATAGGATTTGCAGAGGCAGGGCAGTGATCTACACAGAGCAATATCCAGGAAAGGGAAGTTGAGCACAGTATTCTGTGAAACAAGGGGGCAGAAGGGAGCTTGTTTGTAAATACATATTATTATCGAAAGAAAACACTTAGCACTGCTTGATTTTGCTACACCAGCTACTTGGAACTAGGTGATACCAATAATTTTGTAGGTGCACATCTGTGTGGGCATG